>NC_091756.1:557500-675000 GCF_043380555.1 Nothobranchius furzeri
CCAGCTGGCTCTGCCCCAGAGCGACATCTGGGAGCCCCTTCTCCCGTTCTCATCGTTGAAAAAATGTTGTCTATCGCGTTGAGAGAACTGACCAGGTCCATTTGTAATCATTTCCAGTTTCCAGAAAAAATGCAGAAGCTCTGTGCACCCAGAGACAGACAAAGAGCCTTGGGATGAGATAGGGAGGAGAGGAGGAAAAAAGCGTCTGAACTCTCCAAGAGCCTAGGAAGTGTAGTGTCTGCACCTGAACTGACCTGCTCGGACCTGAACCTACACCGACTTGTATAAAAAAGCTGCTTCTGTAATTCCCTATATTATTATCATTTCATTGTGTTTATTTCTTAAGTCAAATTTTTTGCTCATCATTTATTGTTCTTGCACCAGGTACTGCAGCAGTCTCCTAATGTTGGGATTCTCACACACGTGGTAATGATTGTGCATGTGTGTACTCGTCTAGACATCAAAGTGAGGACCAATGACAGCGTTTTACCTACAAACTGAGGACATTTTGCTGCTCCTCACTAGTGCAGCGTCACAGCGCTCTACCCATTAAGTGTTAGTCAGGGATGGGACTGGTTATGGTTAGAGTTAGGGTTAGTCACAATCCATTCACTAAAATGAATGGAAGTAAATGATGGTCCTCACAATGAATGCTAGACAAGAATGTGTGTGTGCTGACCTACCAGCTACGTGCGTGAGCAGTGATGCTGGGGGCCGAGGCATGTCACCAATCACTGAGTAGAGAGGCTCAAAGTGATGGAAGAAAGAAGCCGTGGTGTGATTCATGGGCATGGTGTCGATGACCTAAGGAGACCAGATGAAGTCCAGATTAACCACACCTAGTATAGCTTGATTCATCCTGTTCAATCATTACAGAGTGCAGCACTTTACCTCATTAAAACACACACACACACGCACATGCACACACACACACACACACACACACACACACACACACGCACACACACACACACACCTAACCCTTGCTGCTGAAAGAGCTGTGAGCTCCGCACAGGAAGTCATGAACGTGTTTGTCAGAAGCTTAGAGAGAGATTATACATCTCTAACCCTTAGATTAAACATTCATTATATAATGTAATTGTAATTAACCTGTGATGGACTCCTTCAGCTTTACCCAGCAGGTTTCTGGCCCCACACACACCAGGGGGCACACTCTGGACCTTGTTTTTACCCTGAGTATAAATGCTGACAATGTTTGTCCTGAGGACGTTTATATTTCAGATCACCACTGCAGAGATCGTCGGTGATGGTGGCGTCACTTCCTTTTAGAGGGCGACACCGTCCTCTGCTGCCCGCGGATAAAAGGAAGTGACGCCACCATCACCGACGATCTGACGATGGCTAGAGCTATTAACTGAAGCATGTAAAGGTTACCAAATAACTTTTACTAAATCTGCCTCTCCTGACTCCAACCCAGCCCGTCATCCTTCTCTGGTCTCTGGTCAGGTCCCTGCTTACTTTAAGAACGCTGTAATCGTCTTGACCTCTCTCTCTCCATAGCAGCTTCAGACCCATCTCTAAACTTCCGTTCATCTCCAAGATCTTGGAAAAGGTTGTGGCTAAACAACTCACAGCTGCTCTTGATGAACAGAACATCTATGATATGTTCATCAAGAGCAGCTGCGAGTTGTTTAGCCACAACCTTTTCCAAGATCTTGGAGATGAACAGAAAGAAACAAACATCTATGATAGTTTCTTTCTATTCTTTTGTCGTCTTCTTCTTCAACAGACAAAAGGAGTGCCTTTTTGGAGCCTTTACCATATTTCAAAAGTCACCAAATATTGGCCTGACGTAGATTCTGAGTGAAATTTTTGTATTTCAAATTTCACAAAAAAATCGCTAAAGAAAATGGCTCAACAGCACCCCCTGGAAGCAGGAAAAAACAGCACCCTAACGTACCTTTTTTCACTGTGTGAAGTATGAAATTTGGTAAAAACCTTAGTACTCCCCAAGACGCACAGAAAAGTCTCTAGCAGCCTTTGTCAACATCAAACAGAAAGTCGGCTATTTAAACTTAAGTGGTAGTCATTTGTAGGGTCTGTATTTGAATTTTGTGTGCGATTGCTCAGAAGGGATGGGCGATAAAAACTGTCAAATTAAAATTGAGTTTTCATATATGCTGATGGGGCAAAGCCAGGCTGCAAACTGACTACTCGCCAAAAATTATAAATGGCCATGATTTGATAAACTAAAGAAATAGAGTTACAAATTATTCTAGGATTATTCCTCATCCACCAGAAAAATGAATGGTCGATTGATGAAGTCACAAAAGCCACCGCCCAGGACAGAAAAGGTCAAGTTTTACTGAGAAAGGTCCCAAATCTCCCCATTTCACTTTACCACCATAATCTTGTAGCAGGTAATTGAAGACAAGTTAGGCTTGCTTGGCATCAGTTTGTGGGAGCTCTTGAAAAAGGGTGGAGCAGTGATGGCGTAACCCCATGGCGTTAGATATTAACCTGAAAATCTGGTGGGCGTGGCTTAGTTTTTGCAATAGTGCCCCCTAGGCCCATTAAAAATGTCAGCCCTAAGCCATGCTCTGACTGAGGATTGTGAAGTTTGGTACATTTATGTAGTGTTTCGGAACCCACAAAAACGCCATGCTTCATATACACCCAAAGGTGTAGTCGGGCCATTTTGGTCCAAGCACTCCATTTTGTGTTTTTCGCATCCCAGCCGCTTCACACTCGGCCGCGAACCTACCCAGCAAGAGCTGAAGGTCAGAGCTGGATGAAGCTAGGAGGACCACATCATCCGCAAAAAGCAGAGACGAGATTCTCCTGCCACCAAACTCGACACACTCCACACCACGGCTGCGTCTAGAAATTCTGTCCATAAAGGTAATGAACAGAACCGGTGACAAAGGGCAGCCCTGGCGGAGTCCAACCCTCACCAGGAACAGGTCCGACTCACTACCGGCTATGCGGACCAAACTCACGCTCCTCTGGTAAAGGGACTGAATGGCCCTTAACAGAAAGCCACCCACCCCATACTCCTGGAGCGTCCCCCACAGGGTGCCCCTGGGGACACGGTCATAAGCCTTCTCCAAATCCACAAAGCACATGTGGATTGGTTGGGCAAACTCCCATGCCCCCCCCCCCACCCCCACCCCCACCCCCCCCACCCCCCCCATCACCCTTGCAAGGGTATAGAGCTGGTCCACAGTTCCACGGCCAGGACGAAAACCACATTGCTCCTCCTCTATCTGAGATTCAACTATCGATCGGACCCTCCTCTCCAGTACCTTGGAGTAGACCTTTCCAGGGAGGCTGAGGAGTGTGATCCCCCTAAAGTTGGAACACACCCTCAGGTCACCCTTCTTAAAGACGGGGACCACCACCCCAGTCTGCCACAGGAACTGCCCCCGATGACCACGCAATGTTGCAGAGACGTGTCAACCATGACAGCCCTACAACATCCATAGCCTTGAGATACCCAGGACGAACCTCATCCAGAGGTTAACTAGAGGGCTGCAGGTTCACACCCTGCCAGTCTGTTTTTGAGTCCTTGGGCAAGACACTTCACCCACCTTACCTGCTGGTGGTGATGGTCAGAGAGACCTAGCATTGTCAAGCGTTTATGGCAGCCCTACCGCAGTCGGAGTGTCTTGGGGTTAATGAGGCTAGATTGTGGCTCATTACTACTAGCAAGTGAATGTGTGAATGAGAGAGTGACTGTTCTAGGATTCTAGAAGGTGCTTTTAAATGCAGACCCGTTTCCGTTTGATGTGGTTGGATTTTGACCTAAAACAGCACTGTAGCTGCAGCTTAATTACCAGTGATGTTTCTGATAATATCAGTATTAGTTTAAACACGCAACTGAAGAACAATACACATACCTCCTGGGCAACCTTCTTCATCTCTTCTACGTACATGGCCATGGCGCTCTCAGGGCTCAGGTCTCCCAAGCGGTTCCATGCATCCCTGAGACAAACACACCAGCGTAAACACCAGTGGTATCTGCAGCCATTAGCTAAAATCAAATAACTTTTCTTCATTAATGAACACACAGCGCCCCATGTTGACAGAAAAACACAGAATTTAAGGAATTTCTAGAGTGATTAAAAAAGACAAACTGAATTAAAGCTGCAAGCAGCGTCGTTCGGCCTTCGCAGCTCCGCGCCGCTCTGGCCTGGCCGGCAGTCTGGTGCACCCGGGCACGTCTGCTGAACATAAGCATCGACCACTCCGACACCAGAAACCGCGAACGGTCTCCTAGTCTGTACCTCACCCTGACTCAGCATCTTCTCTGAGCCCACCATTAAATTACACATCTAACCACTAAGGGATACTCTATCTTTACCACACTGGTGGTGTGATGACCAAGCCCCCACAATGCGGCTCTAAAATTGGTCTCAACCCGGAAGAACCAAAAATTGCAGTTCCACCTTCATCCACTAGGGGCTGGTGTCAGAAGCGAGCAAATCCTCATTGACTCCCATGTTAAAAATACCAATTTCACAGCAGAAATAAACATGTTTACAGCCTGGTACCAAAACATGTTTTTGGTTTAAATGATCTAGTTTACACTCATGACAACTCTGAGGGGGGTGAATGTTTTTCTCACTCTTCTGTTTAAGTGTATTAAAAGCCTAAAATTCTGTATAATTAATGAGCATCAGACCCACGTGACCACAGAGCTAGCTCCGGGGAAAGGCCTCAGTAGAGCCTCGGTCTGGCCTGGAAACTGCTCCGGGATTTTGAGTCTCTGTGTGTGTGTATTCTTGTTTGGATATTTTTGTGCAATTGTTGGACAAAATGACTTGCTGTGGCATTAATTGCACTAATAGAGCGTCCAAGGAGTCTCCACTTCATTTTTTTCGGTAAGTAAAATTATATTTATGTATTTTAGGTCACTGCCGAGCTGAGCTTAGATTTTAACATGTACTGTTTAACCATGAAATTTAAATGTAATAGGGTAAAACCCAGTGCATTTAACATAATGCTGCACTTTAGAAAATGGGTTGAAATATAACATGTTGGTGGAGCTGGGTTCCCACTATCGGCTTGTGGAGCTCTCGGGAGACCGATGTTTTCCACCCGGTTCTCCGCAGCGGCAGCTCTGCGCAGCGGCAGCTCTGCGCAGCGGCAGCTCTGCGCAGCGGCGCTTGTCTGCTGTGCAGCTGCCGGCTTGTGGAGGTCTCGGGAGACCTCTGTTTTCCACCCGTTTCTCCCCTCCCCGCAGCCCGGTGCATCTCTGTCTGATCGCGGCTTCTGTCTGCTGCGCGGGCTGCCGGCTGGGTCGCGGCTTCTGTTCCATGAAGAAGTTTGTAGGTTGACAACAATCATTTGTGTGCAGTTTGGTGTAAATTGCATCATGCATGTGTTATTCAGGGCCTAATATCTGTCAGGGGGCAGGGCTAAAGCAATATCAACCAATGATCATAGGATTGTGTTGAGTGCCTTTCTGTGATGACATATAGAAAGTTTTGTGCAGTTGTGACCTCGTCTGTAAGAGTTATTACAGTTTCAAAGGTATGTAGGGGGCGCTGTGGTGATATTATATAACGTTCGCCAACCGTTTGTGCCTCATTGGCTAAAGGGCATGATTGTTGATTGCCATGTTCAGTCTCGTGCAGATCGGAGGCTGTTTGTGGAAGTTACAGTCAAACGTAAGGTCACGGCGTCATGCCAGAATTCGCCTTGGCATCAAAGCCTCTCCCTTTATGGAAAGCTATCAGAACTGAATGGCCATTACAGCATCATGAAGACAGTGCATGACCTTAGTGTCATGTTGATTAAATTAGAGGGGACAAATATGGGCAGTTCACCATAAAACAATCGACTTCCTGTTGTCAGGGGGCGGGGCTTAGGTGATGTCAGCTGTTCACATTGTCACTGTCTTGAGATGTGGTCAGTGATCACACAAAGTTTGATATGGATTTGATCAGGGAGTTATTACGTCAAGTAATGTAATGGCGAAAGGAAAAGTTTGAGGCTTAGCCACGCCCACACCTTTCAACTTTTGAAAAATCCGATGTTTGAATTTTTTTTCCCCTATGTCTTAAGAGTAAATAGCAGAATTTTGAAGGCGATTGGTGAAAAGGGCGACGGGGCATCACTCTACAAAATTACGTGAGCAAAAACCACTAAATCGAGTACTTGGACCAAAATGGCCGACCTCCTGTGTGACATTGCGCTTGGCTCCAAGAGACTTTTTTGTAGGTCCTGAGACACCACATTAGTGTACTAAATTTCATAATACTCAGTCAAAGAATGGTTTGGGGCTGACAGTTTTAATGGTCCTAGGGTTGTTATAATAGGCCACGCCCACAAACCTATCACATCCATTTCTATTGGTGGTCAGACTAGGATCACTCACCAGAGAATTCGTAGCAATGTCACGATAACTGAGGAAATGAAAGGCAACACTTGTGCATGGTGCACAGAGGAACTTGAAGGCAGCGAGGCCAGGAAATCGCTGCTGGTTGACTCCCCAGTAGTTGTATGGATCTTCTGTGGCAGGAATAGTTTCTTCTGTAAAATATCCATGCAACTGTGCAGCAGAGCTAGAGGTGCTTGCTGCTAGGGCTGGGGGTAAACGATTATTTTTAAAACGATTATTCTGATGATTATTTTATCGAATAGTCGACTATTCTAATGACTATTTACAGGGTATCTGCAGGTTTAAGAGAGCCAAATTTAAGACTTTTTAAGACCTTTTTTAAGGCCACTTTGACCAAATTTAAGCTATTCTTAAAATTAAATTTAAGCTATAATTTCCAGCTATTGCCTGGAACCGGTGTTAACCACGTCGCAAACGTGGGATTAGCCATCCAGTTACCATTAAACTTGCACTTCCCCATGGCGCAAGCTCCCACTAGCTTAACCAGCTAATGTGCTCATCTAAAAATAGACCCCTTTCACAACCAACTGAATGTGTACGGTTCCGCTTACGCCAACATCATACACAAAAAAAAGCTGAACACCAACTAGAAATTCACGAAAATTTTATAGAAATAAAATAATTTTGTTTATTGGGTCTTTGGTCATTTAAGACCTTTGGAAACGGGATTTAATGATTATTTGTCATTTTTAAGGATTTTTAAGGCCTTAAATTTGGAAAAGCAAATTTAAGACTTTTTAAGACTTTTTAAGGACCCGCGGCTACCCTGTATTTATACAATTAATCTAATGATTATTTTTCTATTGCACAATTAACAAAAACCAGAAAATCTCAAATAAATTCCTCAAAAAAATTGATTAATTGTTACTGTAAGAGAATAAACACTACAGGCCTTCCATTTTGTATAACACTGCTTTTATTGTGTTGGTTGGTTATGTTCTGGTGACGTGTAGAACTTGGGAGAGCAGGCTGCTGCCTGAGAGGTGGTTGGAGACGGAGTGTCTCCATGCTGCTTTGTTTTGGTCACTTATGTGCGTGAGGCGAGTGGTGTTACGACTCTTCCTGGGGAGTTTGGCTCGTGTGCAAAAAGGAAGGGTCAATAACGGGATTTAAAAGTTAAAATGATGATCAGGTTTATTTACAACTACAAAAAATCATAAATCTTTCCATCCACAGGTTGGGAATAATAAAACTAATTCTGCCTGTGGGGAATTAAAACAAAAGTACAAATAACTAGGGATGTCCCACTGGGCAAAGATTACTGGGTTCTGGACCAAAATAAGGATCTCCAAAGGTCCAAACTCTAAACTGGGCGGTTAAACCAAACTCAAGGTGATATTTTACACTAAACCGAAAACCCACAACACTCTAAATGTAATAAAAGGGAGATCTACACCACAAAAAAGATGAACTCTAAACCAAAACGTAACAGCTTATCCCAACACAAGAAGCTGTTAGCGAAGATGCTAACAGTAGCTTTACCAACGTTAAGTTCAAGTTACCAAGTTTAAATAAACCAAAAACACCCAGCAGCAAACAGACCAGCACGGAGGAGAGACTGCTACCACCAAAACAGCTCTCCTCATGTCTGAAAGAAGCTCCTTTATGAAGGGAGAAACGCTCCCGGTGATTTTCTACATCTGCGGTAGAGACGAAGCAGCGCGTCTGACCCCGGAAGTTGTTGTCCGTTGCCGGGAGACGAAGGCGGGCAAAACAGGAAAATAATCTAGTAGCAGACGGACGTTGATCCGGGTCTTCGGTATTTGGCGGAGATGTTAGTGAAGGCGGAGAAGAGGGCGAACTAGAGGAAAAACAGGCAGATTCCTCCTCTATTTACAAACTCCTGTGGATGCAACAAGTGGGCGCGGTGCGTCGACTACCGGATCTGACGTCGACAAATTTTTAGAATCGAGCCGTCGACGTCGTCGAGGCTTCGCTACAGCCCTACTTGCTGCAGCAGGATCTTCCTCACGCTCCTCTCGAATTTTGTCAAATTCTTTCATGAAGGTGCTACTGATTTTGCTTCTGCTTGGAGCTGCTGCTTCTGCTTCCACTGGGGGGGCTTTTCCTGGTGGCTCCAAGGCTTTGGTGGTCTCATCAGTGGTAGCTGTCATCAAGTCTTTGCCCATTTCGTTAGCAAGTCTTTCCTTCCCATATTTGACAGAATCTGTGCGGGTGAAAAATCTGAAAAAGTAATATTTGGAAGTTAGAATAAACAAAACTTCTAAATAAAAACAAAAAGGTGGCAGTAATTTTTCTTCATTATTTAAATATAAAATGTTACTGTTGTATTTAATGTCTTATTTATCTGTTCAAAGCTTTATTAAAATCCTCTAGCATAAGTAAAAAAGGTAGAGAAACATGAAAATGTTTAACTGTACTCTTAAGTTCAAAATGTACAAGTGTGACCTGTCTTTGTACCGTGGGTCCAGCAGTGTAGGAAGTGCATACAGAGGTTCTTCTTCCACGGTGGCAAAGTGTTTGTCCACAGCTGCAAGAAGGGTCTTCTTCATGGGTTTTATTTCAGAGTCAGCCTCGGTTTCCACTGAGAGGAGACGTTTGAGAACGGTGTTGCTCGGGACAACATCAGCGATGGAGGCTGTGCTCACTCTCTTTGTAAACTCCTCAAACGGCTCATCATTTTCTCCAGCAGTGTCTTCTGGCTAGCCGTGGGAACCGAGGGCAGCTCATGGTCAGCAGAATAAGCACACAGCGTTCGCTTCTGTTCAGTCCGACTCTCCACCATGTAGTAGGTGCTATTCCACCTGGTCTTGACATCTGGCTGCAGGCGTTTAGGATGCACGTCTCAAGCTGGATGTCTTGCAGCCGTGAACATGCCAGTGGAGAATGTGTTATGACCACGGTCATAAGGAACATTATTTCTTTTATTTTATACTATTCTTATTTCTAGTGTTGTTTTGAGTGTGCAGGTGCCCTCCTAGGATTGGTGGATGATGGCCAGGGGACGTTTGGATTGGAAGGTCAGCTGGGGCAAAGCTGTTAAAAGGAGCCTGATGAGATGCAGCTGTGTTCTTCATCCTCCACTCATTCCAATCAGCCACCACTTGATGCTCTGTGTTTGTGAGATGCCCTCGTGCTGTTGGGACTAGTACCTGCCACTCGAGGATTCTGTAGGGGTGAACCGCCTTTTTTCTTTGCATTCCTGTTTTCTCCTGTTTTGGATAGTCAGGATTAGCGTTAGGTAAGTTTGGTTGTCAATTATTTCCTTTAAGTTTGTAGGTCAGTTGTCATTCTGAAGTTAGAGGTGATTTGTTTATTGTTTTAGACGTTGGTTCACCCTGAGTTATTAATCCTCCCTCGTCCTTAGTTCATCACCTTGATCTTGTGAATAAATTATTGTTCTCGGACTTCTGGTGTGGTGGTTTGGAATTGGTGGAAGATGGAACCATGTTGATGTTACAGCCTGGCCCTCCTAGACGGGTTGTAACATTAATTGGGGGCTCGTCCTTTTTTTTCTGGCGTTTTGGTTGCGGTTTTGTGTCTGGTTGGTGGTTTAGTTTTGTGTGTGGGGGTGTGTGTGTTTCTGTGCTTATGGATTTTTCCATTGATCAAAATATGTTCAGAGAGGTTTTGCGACAACATTTTGTACAAACGGTGGTGAAATGGCGTCAAAAAGAAAAACAAAAAACTGCCCAAATGGACTAAAATGTCCCTAATGAAGCCTGAGGGTTAATTTCTTAAATGCTTTTAAATGTTTTATATTTTTTATTCAGATATTTTGTTGTGGTTTCTTACGGCAAACTGTGGTCATTTGTTGTGGTCAGGGTTAGGGTCTTTGTTTATCCCTCGGGCCATATGAAGACGCTTTACAAATAAACCTGACACTGAGCTACTGGGGGAGAAGAGACACATGAAAGTGTGCATGGAGTTGGCTAAAGGACACCTGAAGGACCCCGAGATGGTGAGAAGATTCTCTGGTCTGAGATCAAGACAGAACTTTTTGGCCTAAACTCTAACCCCAAAATTCCACCATCTCCGGCACGAACTCCGCAGCAACATCGGTCCCGTTGTAGTCAATCAGAGCTGTTCCACTACTGCGGCCATGCGGCGCAGTGCGCCGCCCTCCGTTCCGCCATCCGGCAAAAACAGGATCGATTCTATTTTTGCCGGACGCCGGAGCACCTCCGCAGTAAATGGACAGGAAACACAACCGCCCAACAGGAAAAGGAGCAAGCACAGCTTCCGTTATTTCACAATAAATCGATAACAAAAGGCGTTTTTTGTTTCATATGCACAGGTTTAACAACTTTTAACAACTATCAATGGCGGCTGAAGTTTAAATGCACAAAATTAAGCCATAAATACAGTTTCCACTATAAAAGTAGTCACACTTTGTTGATCCAAACACTGCTGATCTCTCAACACAAATGATGGGCAGATTAAACAGTTCATGTCGATGCTTCTCCCACACAACGGGTGTTTGGATCTAACTTCCGCGTTTATTGCTCGGACTGTATCGCAAGATCTCGAAAATCCCGCGCATGCTTGTTTGCCCCCCTCAGGTCTCCGCACCGGAGCTGAGCCGTTGTAGAGCGGGTACCAGTAAAATTGAGTTCGGAAGCGAGCGGCAGTGGAAGGCGGGGGGGGCGGAGGTAGTGGAGTTTTGGGGTAAGCGGTTTGTGTGGAGAAAACCAGGGACGACTCGTCACTTGTCCAATACAGTCCCCGCAGTGAAGCATGGCAGTGGCAGCATCATGCTGTGGGGGTGTTTTTCAGCTGCAGGGACAGGGCGACTGGTTGCAATCGAGGGAATAATGAATAGTACAGGGATATCCTGGACAAGGACCTTCTCCAGAGTGCTCAGGATCTCAGATTGGGCCAAAGGTTTACCTTTGTAGTGTGGCCAAGACCATGCGTTTCATCAAATAGGTCAAAAATTATCTTTCTGCAGTGACACAGGATGTGTCAACCTGACACCAGGAGGTGTAAACTTCACCATTATCTGGTATAGCAAGACTCCTGATGCCTCTGAGGACACAAGACTGCTTATCGATCTCCTTTTAGTAAAGTTATCTTTTGTTTTTGGCTCATAGAATAGTGTTTCTTACTTTAAAAGGTATTTACAATCATGTTCTTGTTACCTACAAGATGTTTTAAATCTAAAGTGTTTAATGCCCCCTTCAAATCAGCAGTAGTCTCTCCTATTCTGAAAAAACCTGGTGCAGAACCCAATGATTTTAATAACCTCCGTCCTACCTCCCATTCATCTCCAAAATTTTAGACAAAACCGTTGCATCACAGCTACACACACATCTTCCTTGCAATAACCTCTTTGAACATTTTCAATCTGGTTTCCGACCCCACCACAGTACAGAAACAGCCCTCATCAAAATCACCAATGACCTTCTCTTTGCTGCTGACTGGTTTAATCTTCATTCTAATGCTTCTCAATCTAAGTGCAGCTTTCGACACTATTTTTCACCCCATCCTGCTCAATAGACCTTCTTCTCTAGGTATCACTCACACTCCCCTCAACTGGTTTCAGTCCTGTCTCACCGGCCGCGCTCAGTTCATTCAGTTAAAATATTTTTCCTCACAACCATCCCCAGTCACCTCAGGTGCACCCCAGGGCTCTGTCCTGGGGCCCCTTCTCTTCACAATATACCATAAGATGTGTCAAATTCTGATTTGCCAAATTTATAAACAAAGACGATGAAAACAAAAAATATGACAGGATGCAAAATAGACCCTCCAGCTTCATGCCGTCACCTGAAGATAATCCAGACTAGAAGGGTCATATTCTGAGCTGGCTACGAGCTCCGGTACAAGAGGTCCACGCCATCGGCAGTGTCCATGTCGACCTCCTGACCCCCTTCATAAATAGCCACTGCTATGTTGGCATTTTTGCTGTCTGCAGGCAAATTCTCTTAGTTTTTTATGTATCTTTTGGAGTCAGCTAGCTGTGTGTTTTTGCCCCATATAACAACTATTAGCCCTACTCACTTTTTCAAAGAGCTGCTACTATATGTACAAAATAATTACCTTCTCAAAGGCTTAGTGGTAGAGTGTCTGCCCTGAGACTGGGCCAATCACCAACTCCTCCCACCACAGCCTCATCACATCCAGGATATATTACTGTACCTCCCTTCTCTTTGGTCTCCCCAGCAAATCCCTTCATAAACTGCTGCTTCACCAGAACGCTGCAGAAAGTGTGGGCTCATATCTCCCATCACATCTCCCCATCCTCTCATTTATTTTTCTTCTTAACAAAATCAGCTGAATGAAAACCTTCAAAATGGATTCCTTATTTAATGAATTTGGGAGATGAAAACAAGTCAGGAAACAAACAATAAGGTTTGACCAATCAGTCAACAGTCCAGTGGCCAGGAGCTTTGATGTTCCTAAACCCTCTATCCCAGTGTGCAAACCCATACTTACCATTTGTAGCGTCCCACTGGGTCCCAGAAGCCAGGACGAGGTACTGCACATGGTCCACACATGGCCTGCTTGTACAAACTGTAGAATCTCAGCATCACCTCGTAGGAGGGCTGGTAGCAGCCTACAGACAAGGATGGTAGATCTCCTTGAAATAGTTACATTCATCTTTTTGTAGATATTTCACGTCAGACCACCTGAGGCTTGCTAAAGACTCCCTCATCCAGGAGATGATGAAGATAGAGGACTACAGGGCTGCCAGTAAAGAACCATAGGCAGCAAAGCCCGTGAGCAAGGCACCTTGCAGCCTTGGCAGCATCTTACCCCTTCTTTCCACGGGAGCCGTCAGCAGCACGTCTTGCTCGCGTGAGCTGCTGCTTGGCCCTTCCCACGAGACGCGAAGCAGCAGGGGAGCAGCTGTCACCGACCGAGCACGAAGTCACACGAGTGACTTCGTCAGTAAACACAACAACAAGCAGGAGAAAACTACAACATGGTTTGTGTTTTATGTTCTGTCCGTTTTATAATCGCCAATACGGACCTGAAAAACAAAGGAGACCGCTAGCTAGGTGATAACTTCTCACGGGGCCGCACAGTTAGTAACTTGTTTTTAAGTAAAGCAACCGGAAGGCAGTACATTCTTTATTCTGAAAATCTCGGGAGCTTCTCTCCATTTCCGCGTCCGATTTCCTGTCTTTCCTTCCCCAAAAATGTTGAACTTGACCCGTTTCAGAGGTGTCGCGCGTAGAAAATAGAACCGGCGCGTAAAGGCCGCGACATGCTGCTCCTGAGACGCGGCAGACTCGCGCTGCTGACGGCGTCTGACGGCTGCGGTGGAAAAGGTTCTGTTGACCACAGCGGTTCCTATCAGCAGCTATGACGTGCTGCTGACGGCTCCGGTGGAAAGCCGGGGTTAGATGAGATCTTAGAAGAGTGTCAGCCAGAGGACCAATCTGTGAGTACCACATCAGCAGATGTCCAGGGGCCTCATTTATCAAAAGTACTTAAGCACAGATCTGTGTCTATTTCATGCATAATACATTGTTTGGTATTTATCATGTTGTACTTGTGCGTAGAAACGTTCCTAAATGTAAGAGCATCTCTGAGCGTGCATACGCACAGCAACCAGTGGCAGAACAGGGAAGCACAATACCGAACGTCTCAGTCATCCACGTGTTTCTCATCCACAAGTTTTATGTACCCAGTGTGTAGTTATGTCGGTGGAAAAACGGCTTTTTGCATAATTGGTGCTAAAACCATTAAAAGGCATTAGTGACTGACGGGAATCTGACATGATGTCATGGCTGATCTGTGTTGGTGTAGGATTTACCAGAGCGTGTTCTCTGGAGGGAACGCGTTCTCCGTGAGCGCTCTGATCTCAAAGGAAATCCTTCTGCTGTGCTGGGATCCAGGACCCGTTGTGGCGCGACACAAACCTCACGAATCCGATCCCAGTTCATATTTTATTCTACAACTTGAGAAACTCCCAGAACCTCCTCTGCTCCTTGGTCATACACGCAACCAGAGTTAACGACAGCTCAGAAGAGGCTAAGGCTGCTCTCAGACAACATTTCCAAATGAAACTAACTCCACACAGAAGGACTTCTTAACAAGCCGTGTCTCCACCATTTATCAGATTCAGGTTCTATTTATTCCTGACAGGAACCTCTCCTCTGTCTTGGTCGCGTTTAGAACGTTTGCAACTCAGCAGCCAGTGTCTCGATCTTGTTGTCAATAAAGTTTTCTCTTCTTTTTTTTCCAGGAAACAAAACAGGGAATGCCCTCACGGGCTGAGGACGTAGCATGACCAATTATGGTTAATTGAGGGCGCTTCTGTATGTAAATGGCGAACGGACACGAGCACCATAGAGGCCACCACATGTTTCATAAATCAGTCTTTTGATTGTTCGTACACACGTTCTGAATGTCGGTCTTAGGAGGGACTGTAGGACAGTTTCTACCAACGTATGATAAATGAAGTCCCTGGTGCGGATCTACCTTTCAGAGCAAACCATCCCTAGAAAAAGCAATCCTCTAGACTACTGGACTAGAAAAAGCAATCCTCTAGACTACTGGACTAGAAAAAGCAATCCTCTAGACTACTGGACTAGAAAAAGCAATCCTCTAGACTACTGGACTAGAAAAAGCTATCCTCTAGACTACTGGACTAGAAAAAGCTATCCTCTAGACTACTGGACTAGAAAAAGCTATCCTCTAGACTACTGGACTAGAAAAAGCTATCCTCTAGACTGCTGGACTAGAAAAAGCTATCCTCTAGACTGCTGGACTAGAAAAAGCAATCCTCTAGACTGCTGGACTAGAAAAAGCTATCCTCTAGACTGCTGGACTAGAAAAAGCAATCCTCTAGACTGCTGGACTAGAAAAAGCAATCCTCTAGACTGCTGGACTAGAAAAAGCTATCCTCTAGACTGCTGGACTAGAAAAAGCAATCCTCTAGACTGCTGGACTAGAAAAAGCAATCCTCTAGACTGCTGGACTAGAAAAAGCAATCCTCTAGACTACTGGACTAGAAAAAGCAATCCTCTAGACTACCGGACTAGAAAAAGCAATCCTCTAGACTACCGGACTAGAAAAAGCAATCCTCTAGACTACCGGACTAGAAAAAGCAATCCTCTAGACTACCGGACTAGAAAAAGCAATCCTCTAGACTACCGGACTAGAAAAAGCAATCCTCTAGACTACCGGACTAGAAAAAGCAATCCTCTAGACTACCGGACTAGAAAAAGCAATCCTCTAGACTACCGGACTAGAAAAAGCAATCCTCTAGACTACCGGACTAGAAAAAGCAATCCTCTAGACTACCGGACTAGAAAAAGCAATCCTCTAGACTACCGGACTAGAAAAAGCAATCCTCTAGACTACTGGACTAGAAAAAGCAATCCTCTAGACTACTGGACTAGAAAAAGCAATCCTCTAGACTACTGGACTAGAAAAAGCAACCCTCTAGACTACTGGACTAGAAAAAGCAATCCTCTAGACTACTGGACTAGAAAAAGCAATCCTCTAGACTACTGGACTAGAAAAAGCAATCCTCTAGACTACTGGACTAGAAAAAGCAATCCTCTAGACTACTGGACTAGAAAAAGCAATCCTCTAGACTACTGGAAAACACACGCTACACAGATCCCTTCACAAATGTCTCTGTGCTCCCCACAGCTCAGTGGACAGTGAGAGACTCTTTGGTGCTGTGTCAAACATTCTTGATGAGAATAGGAATCGACTCACCCCTAACGAGTTAGAGATGCTGATTTTCCTCAAGAAAAACGTGCACTTCATTTGGGAGACTTGAGTAAAAGTTGAGCTCCATGTAGAGCACATGGCAGAGGTGATTTACCAGTTGTTTGCCGTTTCATGTTGATGTTTTATACTTGAATGGTGTTTTCTTTCTAGTTAGTTAAGTTCCTACATATCTTTTGTTCATTTTAATAATAAACTATCTGTCATGACTCCCGTCCTTCACCCTCCTCCACTTCCTCATTCAACCATGCATCACACCTGGTCACCTCATCAAGCTCCAGCCAAGCCGTTTCCCCAGCAACCACAGTCAACTCACCATCAACATCATCCAAACCACCGGTCTCTCACCAGCTCCTCACACACTCCTGCTCCTCCTGCTATATAACTCCCAGCCTGCTCTCCAACCGGCGCCAGGTTATTGAACGTGTTTACTAGTAGATCTTGCAGCCATTCTCCCTGCCTGCTTTCTGCCTCCGGACCTTGTTTTTTGGCCTGACCCCTGCCTTGCTCGCTGCCTGCCATTTGGACCTTGCCTGTCTCTGACCCTGCCTCAGCCTCGCCCTACTCTGGTAACTCTGCTAAAAATAGACTTTTTAATCCATTTTTTACTGTGTTTGGCGTCTTCACGGGTCTTCAGAGTTCAGTTCGTGACACTACCAGTCTAAATACTCATAAAGCCTTAGATGTACGTTATTTTGTTACCTGACTGAATTATGCAAATACCTCTTAGAAATGGAGGTAAGCACTTTAATTTGACTTGCATTATGGTATTGACTTTTTACAAACCTCTTCTACTTTTCTATAAAAACTCATTTGTACGTTGTTCTATTGTTGCACCACTGATAAGCTACAGAGATTTTATTTACTGAAAGTGCTGCTGCACCAACAAAATGTTTCTACTTTCTTATGTATCATGCTGGATGCAGAAATAATAAAACCCTAAAAGGTCAATTTGGGTGCAGTCTCCCTTATTTTATTTTGTTATTAAGTATCGGATTGGGAGCAAGAAAATGTGATAGGAACATCCCTAAAATGTACGCTTACCGATCAGCAATGGCAGAAGCAGCTGCGCTCTTGGTTTATTCATTACATGAAGGAGTGGAGCTGAAGATGCTGCATGCTCTTAACTAACAACCAAAAAGTGAAGATATTAGCGGGGAAAATACTAAGATCTGTAGGTCACCTTTTATTTTTTCCATAAATAAAAGCCTTAAATTCCTCAAATGCTTAAATTCATAACTGTAGCATTAGCATAGCGTGCTCTTGGTGTTAACGAAGAAAGGTGCAAATATAGACATGTGCATGTATAAAATGAAGCAACAATCCAGTTCAATCTTTCTAAACAAAATAAAAATAATAAAACAATGCCTTTATGTTGCTACGGTGTTGTAATATGAAGCAAGAATAATCTGTCCAAAAGAAAAATACAAACCATAGAGTCGGTATTTCAGGCTTTTGCTTTCCGTACAAAGCAATGATTGGCTGAGGTTTTAGGACAAATGCAGAGAACCACTTTATTCTTTTTTTCGTGTTTTTTTATCTCCACAATATATCTTGATAAGCTAGACTATGTTAGCTCGTTGTTAAGAGGCATAAAAAACGTTTTAAGCTAATTTGTTTTCCAAATGAAGGAATACAGCTGTAACTGTCAGGAGCAAAAACCCATAAAGATGACTGAATAAACCAGGAAAGCAGGAAGAAATGTTATTTCTATTTTTACTTCACTTGTGTTTTCATCACATTTAACTTGTATTTTATTTAAATACCTTCAGCTTTATTCGTTTTATGAGAATTGTTGTGTTGCAACAACATAATTACTGGATTTGTACGAAAGGACACTTAAAGACGATGACATGCTCTCTAAAGGCCTTCCACAGTTTATGGAAGTCTTTGTTCATTTATGACTAAACAGAATGGAAACCTGACATTGCTGCTTCAGCTCTGGGCAGGTCCCAGAACCAGGGGCTAAACAGGACCAGGTTAGCTGGTACTGACCCTTTCTAAAGCATGTCTAGTCAGTCACATGAACTAGGTTTATATTTCATTATCTGAACTATCTGGTCAGTAAACAAAATGTAAGTTTTATTTTCAGAACGTCACCATCTTCCTTTTTATAATAATGACGTATTAAATACAGAGAATCAACTGATGAATATAATGCACGTTAACATAGTTAGCATAGAACGTTAACACAGTTAGCATAGCATGTTTAACACGGTTAGCATCAGTGTGAGTAAAGGCGGCAGCTCTTCTGCACTTTAACGGTGTTAGAGGAGCTCACGGCCAGCAAAGGTTGGAGACCCCTGCTCTAAGGTGAAAAGATGCTGGTCTTTATGTCCCCCCAAAGCTAAGTGTGGCCCTGCCCCTTTGACACTACCACTGTTACCTGAGCGACAGGTGGGCTCGAGGAGACCTGCTACATGCACGCGCCTCAGACGTGTGCATAAAACGGCCACGTACCATTTTTGGGGAGGTTGTGAATGACATCCACAGCAGCCTGAAAGCGTGTCTGATGATCCACTGCGGGCTGTGCCATAGCAGGGCCCGGAACCGGCATGAGCCTCCAGCAGAAGCCGTAGTCCACGGTCCGGTGTTCTGTACAGCTGTAGGCGTCCAGCTCGGTGGCTGACCGCTGTCAGCTTGCTGACCTTCTCTCCAGCCTGGAAACAGAGCTGCATTTACCCCCAGCCGAGGGGCCCGATGTTGGGGAGTTCACTCAGCCGAACCTACCTCAACTGCTAAGTTTCAGGCAGTTTACTCAGAGGACTTCTGAGTCAGGTCACGTGATAATGTGGCCACGCCCACTCTTAAAGGGACACTCAACTCAGCGGTCCACTAATCTAGTTAAACAGTATCTATCCACCTTATTCTTTATTATTTTCTGAAGACCTTGCTGTCACAAAAGGATTTAGAAATAGTGATTAATGCTTTTATTACATCAAGGCTTGATTACTTTAATTCTTTGTACCTTTGTGTTTCAAAATCTCACCTCTCGCATCTTCAGTTGGTGCAGAATGCTGCTGCATTGGCTGTTCGCTGGGATGAAAAAGATGGAGCATGTTACTCCTATCCTGCCCTCACTGCACTGGCTGCCTGTTCATTTTAGAATACAATACTTTTATGGGCTTTTAAATCTTGGCATGGCCTTGCTCCACATTACCTCTCTAAGCTACTGAAGAAGAAGAAGAAGAAGAAGAAGAAGAAGAAGAAGAAGAAGAAGAAGAAGAAGAAGAAGAAGAAGATATCATTTCTATAGCGCCTCTCAAGACAAAAATCACGAGGCGCTTCACAAAAACAAAAAATGTAAAAATATTAAAAAGTGTTTGGAAAATGTTTAAAAATATATTTAAAATTAGCAAATATAGACAATTGTGATTAAAAACATGTTAAGAAAGAGAGAGAGTGAACAGGAAAGAGGGAAATCAGTGGATCCTGAGGAAGGTGGAATAGGTGGGGAGAGCAGAATAAAGAGAGAGAGGTGAAGAAGGTCATACAAAAGCCAGCTTGAACAAGTGAGTCTTCAGCTGCTTTTTAAAGGAGACCACTGAGTCCACTGATCTCAGGCTCAGGGGGAGAGAGGTCCAGAGTCTGGGGGCCACAGCAGCAGATGATCTGTCACCTTTGACCTTTAGCCTGGTGCTGCACAACCAGTAGGCTTTGGTCACTGGACCTCAGGGACCTGCTGGGGGTGTAGGGACTAAGAAGATCACCAATGTAAGATGGTGCTTGTCCATGTAAGGCCCTATAGACCAGAACCAGGATCTTGAAATGAACCCTGAAGTTGACTGGCAGCCAGTGAAGCTGGAGGAGAAGCGGGGTGATGTGGGTGTGTTTGGAGGACTTGGTCAGAAGCCGAGCACAGGCGTTCTGAACCACCTGTAGACGGTTCAGGGAGGTTCTGCTCAGACACGTGAAAAGAGAGTTACAGTAGTCTAAGCGTGAGGAGATGAAGGTGTGGAGAACTGTCTCAAGTTCAGAGCGGGACAGAATGGGACTCAGCTTAGCAACGTTCCTGAGATGGAAGAAGGAAGAGCCAACAAGAGAACTGACATGAGAATCCAGGGTGAGAGCTGGGTCAAAGGTCACGCCAAGATTCCTGACAGAAGGTTTGGTGTGAGAAGCAAGCTGACCAAGAGAGTCTCTGACTTTGGGAACCAGCTTGTCTGGGGCACAGATGAGGATCTCAGTCTTATCTTCATTCAGCTGAAGAAAGCTCCCACCATCCAGGCTTTGATAGAGTCTAAGCAGGTGTGTAACAGCTGCAGCTTAGACATCTCATGGGCTTAAAGGAGATGTACAGTTGGATGTCATCTGCATAAAGATGGTAGGAGATTCCTTTGAAGGAGCTCAGTCCCCTTCATCACTGAGTCAGAAGGTCATTAGAGACCCTAAGAAGAGCGGTTTCAGTAGAACTGATATGATGTGATCACTTTGCACAAATTCTCTTTACTGGTTTTTATTCCCCTGCACGGTCTCTGAGGTCGGCTGATAGGAAGCTCCTGGAAGTCCCAAAAACAAGACGTAAGCTCAGAGGTGACAGGGCTTTCTCTGTAGCGGCCCCCAGGCTCTGGAATATGCTGCCTTTGAGCATCAGGTCGGTCTCTTCTCTGTCTGGTTTTAAAAATCTTTTGAAAACATATTTTTATGATTTGGTCTTTAACTCATGAGAGTCTTTTTAGTGTTAGTTCTTACGTTTTAGTCTTTATGCATTTTTATGTTGTGTATTATTTTTAATGTTTTTAATTTCTGTGAAGCACTTTAGTCGATTTTGGACCATTGTAAGGTGCTATATAAATAAAACCGCCTTGCATTCTTACGGGCCATCATGCTTTGCGCGAAAGAGGCAAGTGACTTCCGGTCCCACGTTTTTTTACACTGATATGATGAGATCACTTTGCACAAATTCTCTTTTAATGGGCTTTTAGAGATTGAAAACTTGTATGAAAACCAGCCGTAACTGCTCAAATGGACACCGTTACACTCCTTCTGCCTACTGAAACAGAGAGGTGGGGGGACAATCTTAAAGTCTGCCCAAAGCTAACGTACAGTAGCATTTTTGCAACATTCTGAACTCAGTCGCCTTCAACAGAGAGGCAATAAACAATATTAAAAGCTCTGAAGCTGATCAGTACTAACATAGTAATAAGGTTGGCCCAGTTTTGATGAACGATGTGGGACACAATCTTATTTACTTAAAAGCAAATCTCACCAGAGCCTTAAATCCATCATCACCAACTTTTGGGTTTTAGTTTCTACATCAGGTGAAATACAAACTTTTAGTTTAATAACTACAGTCTAAACGCACTTTTAATTATAACTATTCAGAAAATAGTACACATGAAATTGTACCTGTTGTTCTAGTAAGACTGCTGTCAAGATCCCTTTACTACTCTGCGTCGCTTCTCCGGAGGTTTGTCATATCCAACAACAAAGTAGAATGCAGGTGTTCCACTGCGAGTTTTCACAATAAAATGAATGGAATGCACAGATAAAGTTTGTTGTGCTTTTCAAGTAAAGATTTTTCAGCCAAATCCTTCTGGGTTCCTCATCTCTGGGGTGGTTGTGAAAACCATTCCGACGCTCGCAGCCACACGCCCTCTCACTCTGTAGGTTCGTGTTCTAAATATCACACTTGTAGCTACAATAGTAATTTTCTCTGGTTGTTAGTACAAGCATGAACAGCACAACATCTTCCCAAGCTGCCTGAGTACATTTTTCGGGGGTAAAAATTTTGTGAAATCCTTTTCAAATGTTCAAAAAAACTGCTACAAGCAACGAAATCTCACATTGCAAACAGGTGTGTGCCACGTCAGATATCTCACCGGATGTAGCTTGCATCAACGTTTCCCCATGAACCTACTCAAAAATAAGGTGGATATGAGTGATTATGGGCTTTGCAATGCATGGCGATCTCTTCATCCCAACCGCAGCGAGTATACTTTTTTCTCACTCGTCCATCACTCTCACTCCCGTTTGGATTAGTTTCTAGTCAGCGGCTCGTTGTTGGCTGACATTTCAGACACTAGAGCCCTTTTAAGATAGACATTCTGGAATATGTGTGGACAATTCAATCCGGTTTTTAACCGGAACTGTGTTTTCAAACACACCACTTTCTTTAGCCTCCACCTTCAGATCGGACCATTTCTTTTTAATGTCCGCCACAGATCTCTCTGACGAACTCACAGCATTGACGGCTTCAGCAACGCTGCGCCACTCTGATGATTTTCTCTTATTGGTTATGCCACTGCTGTGACCTCCAAAAAGTACTTCCTTTCGGTTTTCCACTTCCCCCACAGGTAGCTCAATTTCTGCTTCTGTGAAATAGCGCTTCCTTGATCTGCCTTGATCTACGGTCGCCATCGTCATTGGCGGAGCGCCGCAACAGCCGGCTTCTGTATATGCATGAGATCCACAAGGCACTTTGCATTGACTATTTATGGCAGTAAGTGGGTGTGGTGAGGGCGGGATGTGACTACAAAGCAGCTGAGAACCTTTCTAGACAGTTTCTGATTCATGAAGCGGAGATTGCGTGCAGCTGTGCGTACTCCATGTTTGATAGATAGATCACAAACCTGCTTGGCGTAAGTACACTTGTTTTGCTGAGCTTAAGTACGGTTTTAGTAAGGATTCTATGCAATGTTTGATAAATGAGACTCCTGGACACAAACACGATGATGTCCGTAGAGAAGTAAAACTGCTTCTTACAGACACCCGAGTATCTGACGAAGCAATCCTGAGTGGTGGAGCCTTCCAACCAGACCATAGCAAGTTGTTCCTTTCAACTGGTTTATTGTTGGCCTTTCATCATTTATCTTTTCTCCAACCTTCAAACCATGAAACTGTGTACACAAGATTTATAATGAACTCAAAATTCAAAATGTGCACAAAGACAAAGACAAATAAATACCTCGTTGGCTGTATGCTTTTAGGAAGGGACTCCAAGCATCCTTTTTGTCTTTTAACATCCTTTTTAGTCCTTTTGCAAGTCTTTTCTTTCTGCTTTGTCACAGAATTCTCCAGTCAGTTAGCCAGCACCTCATCCATGTTTCTTAGTTACACAGGTGGGTCACGTCACTAATTAAGGCTGGCTTGGACACACGATGACTTTCAAAATAAAGGCATAACATAAACCAGCTTGAATTTCTGAACACAGCCAAAAGAAAAAAAACTGAGAACAAATAAGAAATAAATGAAACAACAGCAACAACGGTTACACAGAGGCAGATGAGAAAAGCAATGAGTGATGAGAATGAAAGACAGAAATGCTTGGGGTCAGCCACTCGCCAGATACCCACAGAGGTGCACAGTGCTCAGGTCGAGGCTTAAGCCGCGCAGTCACAGTTTAAAAGAGACTACAGCAAAAAGCCCACCAGCTGATATGATCCAACAGCTAACAGCAAAAGCTTAAAAACCCACAACAAGCAGGCTTTAGAGTGTCGTAACAGAGACAACATGAGAGAAAGATGATGTGGCTGCATGATGTCTTGAACAAATCCGACCTAACTGGAATCATTGTTTCCATTGTGGTGAAGATGGCCACAGGACGGTGTGCTGTATGCAGTGAGCCCCATACCAGGAAAACGGGAGCAGGTCCCTGCCAAGGGACAGACATTAATATCAGATGCCTAAGGCCCAAGGTTGCTGGATTCTGATGTAGCATGAAGTGGAACCCAGACGAGCCCCCACAACTGTAATGGGTATTGAGGTATCAGAGTCCAGGACCCGTTGACAGAAAAATAAGATGGAAATCAAGAATTGAAGAAAAAATGAACACACAGAAGATGCGGCCCGGTTTTCTTGGCAATCTCTCAACTTATGAGAGCTAAACTTCTCTGTGGGACACCTTAGCCAGTGACTCCCAGTCTCCCCACGCCACCTTCTGGTGAAACAATGCTACTGCATCTGCAGATCTAACCCTGACACTTGTGAGTAGCATTGGACGAAACAAATGTGAGCTAAGGCTCAAATGCATTCAACAACGTATTCCTTCAAATTCCAACTTGAACACAGGCTGAAGGAAACCCAACCCTGTATCCATCAGTAGGCTGTCCTCACAGTGACATGTGGTGTGTTTCTGTTGATCCCAGGTTCCTAGTGTCAATTATAACACTTCACTTTCTTCTGTTGCTTTCATCACCTGCCTAGGGACTGCAGATGTAAATTAGCACTGGTGCTACAATCTGGAATATTTACTGATACAATTTGTTGTTGAAGTTCAGGAATATGCACTGGCCCTATTAAATAAACTAATAAATAAAATTAAATTAAAACAACACAAACAACATTATGTAGGAACAGAAGTGAGCCTCACACATCCCTATGCTAGCACACAGAGAACAGAACGCTTGGAATTATAAACCACACCATTCCATTGATGACTGTAATATATAAACACTCATTTTTCTACAATCTTAGCTCAATATGTTCTGAACCCTAAATGTTCTATGTTGGGTTTGGAGTCTGGCTTCCCTCTCAGTTTAAAACAGAAAGAAAGAAAATGATCTTTTCTATAGCGCCTGTCAAGATAAAAATCATGAGGCGCTTCACAAAAAATAAGTTTAAAAAGGGCTTAAAAACAAGTTTAAAATGAGAAGGAATAAAAACAGTGATAAAAGAGAGAAACTGAACAGGAAAGAGGAAAATCAGTGGATTCTGGGAAAGGCGGAATAAGAGCAGAATACGGAGAGGAGGGTGATGAAGGTCCCACCAAAACCTGAACAGGTGAGTTTGAAGGAGATCACTGAGTCCACTGATCTCAGGGTCAGGGGGAGAGAGTTCCAGAGTCTGGGGGCCACAGCAGCAGATGATCTGTCACCTTTGACCTTTAGCCTGGTGCTGCACAACTGGTAGGCTTTGATCACCGGGACCTGCTGGGGGTGTAGGGACTAAGAAGATCACCAATGTAAGATGGTGCTTGTCCATGTAAGGCCCTATAGACCAGAACCAGGATCTTGAAATGAACCCTGAAGTTGACTGGCAGCCAGTGAAGCTGGAGGAGAAGCGGGGTGATGTGGGTGTGTTTGGAGGACTTGGTCAGAAGCCGAGCACAGGCGTTCTGAACCACCTGTAGACGGTTCAGGGAGGTTCTGCTCAGACACGTGAAAAGAGAGTTACAGTAGTCTAAGCGTGAGGAGATGAAGGTGTGGAGATCTGTCTCAAGTTCAGAGCAGGCAAGGCCGGGTCTAGGTAATTTGGTGGCCAAGGCGAGACTGGCCATGTGCCCCCCCATGCCTGCACGCCTCTCACCCAAATCCAAGTCCACCCACCCACCACTTCGTCTTCGTCTTCCTCCGCTTATCCGGGTCCGGGTCGCGGGGGCAGCATCCCAATTAGGGAGCTCCAGGCCGTCCTCTCCCCGGCCTTGTCCACCAGCTCCTCCGGCAGGACCCCAAGGCGTTCCCGGACCATATTGGAGATGTAACCTCTCCAACGTGTCCTGGGTCGACCCGGGGGCCTTCTGCCGGCAGGACATGCCCGAAACACCTCCCCGGGGAGGCGTCCAGGAGGCATCCTGACCAGATGCCCAAACCACCTCAACTGGCTCCTTTCGATCCGGAGGAGCAGCGGTTCTACTCCGAGTCCCTCCCGAATGTCCGAGCTCCTCACCCTATCTCTAAGGCTGAGCCCGGCCACCCTACGGAGGAAACTCATTTCGGCCGCTTGTATCCGCGATCTCGTTCTTTCGGTCATTACCCAAAGCTCATGACCATAGGTGAGGATTGGGACGTAGATCGACCGGTAAATCGAGAGCCTGGCTTTCTGGCTCAGCTCCCTCTTCCCCACGACAGATCGGCTCAGCGTCCGCATCACTGCAGACGCCGAACCAATCCGCCTGTCGATCTCCCGATCCCTCCTACCCTCACTCGTGAACAAGACCCCGAGATACTTAAACTCCTCCACTTGAGGTAGGACCTCTCCCCCGACCCGGAGGTGGCAAGCCACCCTTTTCCGGTCGAGAACCATGGTCTCAGATTTGGAGGTGCTGATCCTCATCCCAGCCGCTTCACATTCGGCCGCGAACCTACCCAGCAAGAGCTGAAGGTCAGAGCTGGATGAAGCTAGGAGGACCACATCATCCGCAAAAAGCAGAGACGAGATTCTCCTGCCACCAAACTCGACACACTCCACACCACGGCTGCGTCTAGAAATTCTGTCCATAAAAGTGATGAACAGAACCGGTGACAAAGGGCAGCCCTGGCGGAGTCCAACCCTCACTGGGAACAGGTCCGACTTACTACCGGCTATGCGGACCAAACTCACGCTCCTCTGGTAAAGGGACTGAATGGCCCTTAACAGAAAGCCACCCACCCCATACTCCTGGAGAGTCCCCCACAGGGTGCCCCTGGGGACACGGTCATAAGCCTTCTCCAAATCCACAAAGCACATGTGGATTGGTTGGGCAAACTCCCATGCCCCCTCCATCACCCTTGCAAGGGTATAGAGCTGGTCCACAGTTCCACGGCCAGGACGAAAACCACATTGCTCCTCCTCTATCTGAGATTCAACTATCGATCGGACCCTCCTCTCCAGTACCTTGGCGTAGACCTTTCCAGGGAGGCTGAGGAGTGTGATCCCCCTATAGTTGGAACACACCCTCAGGTCACCCTTCTTAAAGATGGGGACCACCACCCCGGTCTGCCACTCCCTAGGAACTGCCCCCGATGACCACGCAGTGTTGTAGAGACGTGTCAACCATGACAGCCCTACAACATCCATAGCCTTGAGATACCCAGGACGAACCTCATCCGCCCCCGGGGCTCCGCCGCTGTGTAGTTGTTTGACTACCTCAGCAACTTCTGCCCCCGAGATCGGACAGTCCATCCCCAGGCCTCCCAGCTCTGGTTCCTCCTCGGAATGTGCATTGGTGGGATTGAGGAGCTCCTCAAAGTATTCCTTCCACCGTCCGACTATAGCCTCAGTTGACGTCAGCAGCTCCCCATCCCCACTGTAAACAGTGTGAGCGAGTTGCTGCCTTCCTCTCCTGAGGCGCCGGACAGTTTGCCAGAACCTCTTTGGAGCCGATCGATAGTCTTTCTCCATGGCCTCACCAAACTCCTCCCACGCCAGAGATTTTGCCTCGGCAACTGCCACTGCTGCACCCCGCTTGGCTATCCGGTACCTGTCTGCTGCCTCCGGAGACCCACAGACCAGCCACGCCCTGTAGGCCTCCTTCTTCAGCCTGACGGCTCCCCGAACCTCTGGTGTCCACCAGCGGGTACGGGGGTTGCCACCACGACTGGCACCGGCCACCTTACGACCACAGCTAGCAACAGCCGCCTCGACAATCGCAGAGTGGAACAAGGCCCACTCGGACTCAATGTCCCCCACTGCTCTCAGGGCGTGGTCAAAGCTCTGCCGGAGGTGGGAGTTGAAGACCGTCTTGACAGGTTCTTCTGCCAGGCGTTCCCAGCAGACCCTCACTATGCGTTTGGGTCTGCCAGGTCTACGCGGCATGTTCCCTTGCCATCTGATCCAACTCACCACCAGGTGGTGATCAGTTGACAGCTCCGCCCCTCTCTTCACTCGGGTGTCCAAAACATACGGCCGCAGGTCAGATGATACGACTACAAAATCTATCATCGACCTGTGACCTAGGCTGCCCTGGTACCAAGTGTACCGGTGGGCATCCTTATGTTCGAACATGGTGTTCGTTATGGCCAAACTGCGGCTTGCACAGAAGTCCAATAACAAAACACCGCTCGAGTTCAGATTAGGTGGGCCGTTCCTCCCAATCACACCCCTCCAGGTCAAGCTGTCATTGCCCACGTGAGCATTGAAGTCCCCCAGCAGGACAATGGAGTCCCCTGAGGGAGCACTATCTAGCACTCGTCCCAGGGACTCCAAAAAGGGTGGGTACTCTGAACTGATATTTGGCCCATAAGCACAAACAACAGTCAGGACCCGTTCCCCGACCCGAAGGCGCAAGGAAGCTACCCTCTTGTCCCCCGGGGTAAACCCCAACACACAGGCAGAGAGTCTCGGGGCTAACAAAAAGCCAACCCCAGCCCTCCGCCTCTCACCCGGAGCAACTCCAGCAAAGTAGAGTGTCCAACCCCTCTCCAGGTCTCGGGTTCCAGAGCCAATGCAATGTGTCGAGGTGAGTCCGACTATATCTAGCCGGTACCACTCAACCTCTGCCACAAGCTCCGGCTCCTTCCCCGCCAGCGAGGTGACGTTCCATGTCCCAAAAACTAGTTTTCTTGTCCGGGGATTGGACCGCCAAGGCTCCCGCCTTGGTCTGCCACCCGATTCGCATTGCACCGGACCCTTCATGTTCCTCCTGCGGGTGGTGGGTCCACAGTTGGACGAGCCCATGTATCCGGTTCGGGCTGGGCCCGGCCGGGCCCCATGGGCGAAAGCCCGGCCACCAGGCGCTCGCTCACGGGCCCCAACCCCAGGCCTGGCTCCAGAGTGGGACCCCGGTAACCCTCCGGGCCGGGTACTCCGACTCTTCGTTTTAACCGCCATGAAAGATCCTTCGAACCGTTCTTTGTCTCACCCTTCACCTAAGACCAATTTGTCATGGGAGACCCTACCAGGGGCACTAAGTGCCCCAGACACCATAGCTCCTAGGATCATTAGGGCACTCAAACTCCTCCACCACGATAAGGTGACGGTTCAAGGAGGAGTGGCCAGGGTTAGGGTTGGGGTTGTTGTGGCCACGGGACCCTCGGCGCCGGTTTCGTCCGGCCGCCCCTTGCAGGTCACCCAGCAGACCGTGGCTGCGGCAGGGATTTGGAGACGCTCTGGGGCAGGTCAGGCACCGCCCCGAGGATTCTCGGGGCAGGACAGGGCCCGCCACCCCCACCAGGGCCCCAAACAGGCATCGGGACACGGCCTGAGGGCTGTGAGCCGGCGGCGGGCAGATTTACACCACAGCACCTGGCCCTCTGGGAGGCCCAATGCGGAGACGCTTGGGTGGTTCGAACCATGTCCCAGGGCTACAGGTTGCAGTTCCGCTGTCCGCCCCTACCCCCTTCGGGGGTCAGGGTGACTTCGGTCACAGATCCTGCACGGGCCAGCATCCTGAAGCAGGAAATAGATGTTCTCCTGGACAAACGGGCCATAGAGGTTGTTCCGTCGCATTTGCAGGCAGACGGCTATTATTAAACGTATTTCTTGGTGCCGAAGAAGGACGAGCCCCTGCGGCCGGTACTGGACCTCAGGGGTCTCAATCGGTTCCTGAAGGTGCTGCCCTTCCGCATGCTTCAGACTCACGATGTCCTTCAGGTGGTTTGTCCGGGAGAGTGGTTTACGACCATAGATCTCAAGGACGCATACTTCCATGTCCCGATCCATCCAGGGCACAGGAAGTACCTGCGGGTTTATTTCCTCGGGAGGGTGTACCAGTTTCTGGTTCTGCCATTCGGCCTGTCTCTCGTCCCCCGAGTTTTCACGCGATGCGTGAAGGCAGCCCTGAACCCCCTGTGTCGGGCGGGGTTGAAGGTCCTGCCATATCTCTACGACTGGCTCGTCTGCGCGCCGTCGTGTCGCAAAGTGGGTCTGGCCACGGCCAGGGTCCTTGCCCATGTCGAGGCGCTGGGGATGACGGTGAACCTGCAGAAGAGTTCTCTGGTTCCGACTCAGCGGGTGGATTTTATTGGCATTGCCATAGATTCTGTGGCCATGCGGGCGAGGCTGACCGAGCAGAGGAGGGTCCGGATTCGGTCTTTGCTCCGGACCTTTCGCCTTGGGGCGGCACCCCCGGTCCAGGTGTGGCTACGACTGTTGGGGATGCTGGTCTCGGCTTCTTCCCTGGTGCCTCTTGGGCTGCTCCACCTTCGGCCCTTGCAGAGGTGGTTCAACGGCTTCCGCCTGGATCCCCGGTGACACCGACGGGTCGAGCTGGAGGTCACGAGCAGCTGTGTGGCTCTTTTGCGTCGTTGGGATGATGTCACCTACCTGAGTCTCGGTGTCCCGCTTGGCGCGGTTCCCGCCAGATGGGAGGTGGTCACGACGGATGCGTCACCCCGGGGGTGGGGGGCACATTGGCAGTGCAGGTCGGTCCAGAGGTTGTGGAGCCCCCGTCAGGCACGGCTTCACATCAATGTCCTGGAATTGAAGACAGTCTACTTGGCGCTGAGGCGCTTCTTGCCCTTTCTGCGGGGCAAGCACATGCTCGTCTGAATGGACAGCACCTCGGCGGTGTTCCACATAAACCATCAGGGGGGCACCAGGTCATTGCGATCATTGAGGGAGGCTCAGACGCTGCTGACCTGGGCTTACCCTCGCTTGGCCTCCATCAGGGCGCTGCACCTTCCGGGGTGGAGGAACTCAGTGGCGGATTGCCTGTCCCGGCGGGGTCTTCCCCCGGGGGAATGGAGGTTGCACCCTCAGGTGGTGCAGAGGGTATGGCATCAGTTTGGAGAGGCCCAGGTGGATCTGTTCGCCTCGAGGAGCAGCACACATTAACCCTTGTGGTTCTCCCTGGCAGAGGCCGACGCCCCTCTGGGGATGGACGCCCTCGCCAATGCCTGGCCGTTGGTTCGGCTGTACGCTTTCCCACCTTCTCCGTTGCTCTTACCAACCCTCCATCAGGTGAGGGACTCGTCACACGAGGTCCTTCTGGTGGCGGCCCTTGAGGCTCTGGTTTCCATTGCTTCTCAGTCTGCTGAACGGAGAGCCGTGGCGGTTGCCGGCGAGACGGGACCTCCTGTCTCAGAGGGGAGGATTTGGCATCCGTCCCCAGATCATCTTTGGCTCACGTTGTGGCCATTGAAGGGGGCAGGCAGCCCCCAGTCGGCTTAGAGCCCTCCATCCAGCAGGTGCTGGATAGTGCCAGGGCTCCGTCTACAAGGGCCATGTATGCTCGCTGTTGGCAGCGGTTCTCTACCTGGTGTTCCGGCAGGGACGTGGATCCTGGTTCTGCGGTACCTCCGGCACCTGTTTGACAAGGGCCGGGCCGCCTTGACCCTTAAGGTTCACCTGGCGGCTATTTCGGCCAACCACCTCTTGGTGGATGGCAGGAGCATTGGGGCTCACTGTTTGGTGTCCCAGTTTCTGCGGGGCGTGAGAAGGTTGCGTCCTGCCTTGTGCAGGCCGGCACCTGCTTGGGACCTTCCCCTGGTCTTGCAGGCCCTGTGTGGGCCACCCTTTGAGCCAATGACTACCGCCCCGTTGGCAGTGGTGTCTGTGAAAACCGCCTTTCTCTTGGCAGTGACGTCGGCTAAACGGGTCAGTGAGCTGCACGCGCTGGACATCAGCCCCGCCTGCCTGCGGTGGAAGGCAGATGGGTCGGGGGTGACGCTGTGGCCCAACGTTGCCTTTCTTCCCAAGGTTCTGCCCTCTGGCTACGTGAATGCCGCAATCGAGCTGGGGGCATATTTTCCTCCCCCATTTCATTCGGAGGAACAACGGCGGGCGAATTTGCTGTGCCCGGTCCTGGCACTGCAGCTCTATATTGTGGTCACAAACACTGTCCGGCAGTCGAACCAGCTGTTTGTCTGTCACGGAGGAGTGAACAGGGGTCGGGCCCTTTCGAAGCAGAGGCTGTCGCATTGGGTCGTGGATGCCATTGCAATGGCTTTTGCGGCAGTGGGTGCAGTGACTCCCCCTGGGATCGTGTGCCATTCCACTAGCAGTGTTGCTACATCCTGGGCGGCGATGAGAGGTGTGCCACTGGCGGACGTCTGTGGTGCGGCGTCCTGGGCAACTCTGTGCAGAGCGCGAGGAGATACATCCACTCTGTTTACTGCCACTGGCAGTCAGGAGGGAACGAAACAGAACCGGTGATCTGAGGCACTCTGAGGATTTCATTTATTAAACAAGGAAACGCCGACGCTTTTCGGTACGACCTTCTTCAGGACATAAACCTTTATACCCTGAAGATGACTCACTTTGTCACAAAAACTCATGTCCATCTTTTATTTTTTTACAAATTTACAGCCTAATTGACCATAACATCTTAAGGAGACAATTTCAGATGTGTATGTTCAGATTATTTAATATTCTCAATGCTGCACTGATTGTGCCAAAAACAAGTGTCTGGTGCAGATTTAAATAAATTAATTTTGCATATCGATATATGTGATAAGCCGTTTAATTTTAAAAAGTCCGTTTCTACTGCTGATTACAAAAAGCCTAACAAGTAACTTACTCACCTGGTTCTAGATGCTGAGCTTGTAGCTCAGTAAATGTCCTGCTGCTGCGTGATGCCTGGATGAAGACGCTGCAGCGTAAACAAGAAAGAGACGGCATAAGATGTCATGCTGTGTTTAGGCAGTTCTCACTCCTCGCCACGGCCGCGGCCGCGGCGGTGCCACCCGCCCGATGTGAAGGACAAAGTTGAAATTTTGCTACACCCACACCTAACGTTCTTCTAATATGAAAATATTAAATTCATATCGTATGCGTACTTAAAACTTGAACTAAGTTCATAAAATGGCTGCAATCATACTCCAAACATCGGTAAAAAAATCTTACATTCTTCATCATCACATGGAGACTCAACTTGTGTAGAAGACAGTCCCGCCCCCGTGGTGTCCACAGGTGCCTGTGTGGCTGCAGATATTGTCTCAATGCATCTGGACACGACGATTCAAAAGTAAAATTAGTTGGTTAAAGTTGTGAGATACTGTATTGTGTATGTAAACAGCTAGCGAGGGTCCGTCCGTGGACCGTGCGTGGCAGGAGAGGCAGTTAGCTACAATGCTAACGCAAAAAGTTCCTTTGCCAAATTTATAAAGTCTACATACCTCTGATTTGGGCCCGTTTTTTTCTTGCTCCTTCCTTCGCTTTCGTAATGCTGATCCCGATGGCTTAGGTGTCCTTTTCATCGTAAAATATCAAACGTTTAAATGCGACGACAACAGGATGTCCTTCTATGGGGCGACGGTGGCACAGGAGTTAAGTGCTCGCCTCGCAATCGGAAGGTCGCAGGTTCGAGTCCCACTCAGTCTGTCGCTGTCGTTGTGTCCTTGGGCAAGACACTTAACCCACGTTGCCTGCTGGTGGTGGTCGGAGGGACCGGTGGCGCCAGTGCTCGGCAGCCTCGCCTCTGTCAGTGTGCCCCAGGGCAGCTGTGGCTACAATGTAGCTCATCCCCACCAGTGTGTGTGTGTGTGAATGGGTGAATGACTGATTGTGTTGTAAAGTGCCTTGGGGGGTTCCAGGACTCTAGAAGGCGCTATATCAAATACAGGCCATTTACCATTCTACAGTGCCACCCACGCACGTGATCTACGGCACCCTTAACGGTCACATGCGTTGGAGCGGTGGCCCAAGCGGGAGCTCGTCATGCAGCCAGATCATTAGAATTTAAATATTGATGTTTTAATTTAATGTCATTTCAGAGGGGAACTTTGAGCATGTAGAGAGTGCATTTCATATAACAAACATAAATTTAATAAACTTTTTTTGCGCCCTATCCATCAGATGGCACCCCAGGCGCCTGTCAGCAACACCGGCCCTGAGAGCAGGACAGAACAAGTGGTGCTCGCTGCAGAACCACAAAGGCGGAGCTGCACCAGAAGGTGGAGCTGCACCAGAGTCAGCCCCGCCCATTCTATCAGAGTCAGTCCAATTCCTTCCAGTTGTCAGACTATAGCATTCTGGAACCAAAGAGGGTGTTATAGCTAAAAAATGCAAGATTGAGGATGGAGTTGAGAAGTGAATTGAACAGTTTTTGTAAAGGTTCCATATAATTAAAAATCTAACTTTTGGAACTTTTAATCATGTTATATTGTCATTTCCTCATAAGAAACACGCCAAAGCCATTTTTGGCCTCATTCATGCATTTTCTTCCCATCTCAGCTTCAATTTGGTCTCCTCCCCCGAAGCGGGTCTGGTCTTGGTTCTCAAATCTGGATATTCTGTGAATTTTCTGACAAAATATTTCTGAAATGACTTCTACTGAGACACCGCCAGAAAAATCGTACATCCCATCTACAAAGACACACCGAATAGCATAATCAAATGTAACGCCACCTAAGTTTTTATCAAATGTGGTGGTGTAGTGGTGATGGTGTCAGGTTGACATGCAGTTTTGTGCAGGTTTGCATCCCAGCAGTGGAAATATTCTATAATCTCTTTTCCTCATTTTTAGCTACACTTGCCAGTACTATGTTTACAACAATTTATTGGTATGCCATTTAACATATAATGACTAATGTGTTTTTTTATTTATTCATTCGTTTATTTAGCCAGTGTGAGTCCATCTGTGAGCAGAGTTTCAACTAAAATGCTGTTTAGGAACGACCAAATTCAAAGAACTTGAAGAGACATAAATATTTTTCTAAAAATTAACATTACAACTAAAATATGAACAAATTAAATGTTTCAGCTGGCTAAATAGATTGTTGCCGACCCCACCGAGAATCGAACCAGCATCAGCTGAGGGGAAAGCAAAACTTAGGGTTAGACGATCTTGCCACTGGACTACCAGAAACCACATGGTGGTGGCACATGCTGTTGTCCAGAAGTTTTGTTAGAGCGGCTGTGGGCAGATATTTGCTAAGAGAAACCTTTTTATTTCGGGATATTTTCAGACTTTGTCATGTAGCAAGTTATATTTATCTTGTTTAATTGGAGCACAGAACATAGCATTAACGACTGTAAACTAGTAACAGCCGTAATTCATGTGGGTCAGGTCAGTTTGCGATAAAGTTGAAAACAAAAACGGAAGTCAGTGGGCTAGGCTGAGTTTGTGTGAATGGGCGGGGCTGACTCTGGTGCAGCTCCACCTTATGGTGCAGCTCCGCCTTTGTGGTTCTGCAGCGAGCACCCTCTCGGACAGAATGGTAAAACTGATAATGTTGTTCCTGCTGCTCCAAATGGTAAATGTTCTGATAAAACACATGAGCAGTGTAGTAATCAATACTGTGTTTGGTCTGGAATCACAAAAGAATCACTGTGGAAACGAGAAAATAATAATAATAATAATAATACATTTTATTTCAAAGCGCCTTTCAGGACACCCAAGGTCACTTTACACAAAACACGTAATAAAATACAATAAAACAATAATAAAACCCAAAGAAGAAAAAACAGAGAGAAACATTTCAATAAAATCAGAGGTTGTAGGCAGATTTAAACATATGTGTTTTGAGTTTTGATTGGAAAAGGGTAAAACTGTCGATGTTCCTGATGTCTGGAGGAAGTGAGTTCCAGAGACGAGGAGCAGAGCGGCTGAAAGCTCTGCTCCCCATGGTAGCGAGACGGGCAGAAGGAACCGCAAGATGGATGGAAGAAGAAGATCTGAGTGAACGGGACGGGGTGTGAATACTTATAAGGTCTGAGATATATAGAGGAGAGAGGTTGTGGATTGCTTTGAAGGTATGGAGGAGAATTTTGAAGATGGACCTGAATTTAACTGGGAGCCAGTGAAGCTGCTGGAGAACCGGCGTGATGTGGTGAAAGGAAGGGGTTCTGGTGATAATACGGGCTGCTGAATTCTGGACCAGTTGCAGTTTATGAAGGAGTTTGTGTTGAGAAAAGTGTTGTAGCTGCAGACATGAACCAACCACGTGACCCGGTGTCGGCTTTGAGTCGCTATAATTAAAAGTGTGTACATGACATAATCGATCAACAACCTTTGATGCATGCTTCCAAAGATGATAATCTGCTATTATCAACCTTTATTTTGAAAAACCAGCCGGAAAAGCCAGGCACCGAGACGTCAGAATGACGCAGCCGTGACGGTGGGATAAAAGCATGAGAAGCAGCTCCGCGGATACGTCTTCTGCTCCTCCACCTGCGGACATGTCGGGCGGCAGGAATTGTTCCGAGCCGGGGCTGAGCAGCGGTCCCGGACCCGGACCCGGACCCGGACCTTCGGGGGGAAGGTCCATCGACCCTTTGAGAAACCTGGGTGGGTATTCATGGCGACTCTGCCTCTTCTTCCTCCGTTAGGACTGGACCTCTGGTCAGAGGACCGTTATGTCCTCCGCCTCCTGAAGGAGCAGCTGGCTCTGGTTTTATGAGGAGAGGAGGTAAAAGGAGAGGAGAGGAGAGGAGAGGAGGTAAAAGGAGAGGAGAGGAGGTAAAAGGGGAGGAGAGGAGAGGAGGTAAAAGGGGAGGAGAGGAGGTAAAAGGAGAGGAGAGGAGGTAAAAGGGGAGGAGAGGAGGTAAAAGGAGAGGAGAGGAGGTAAAAGGAGAGGAGGTAAAGTGGAGCAGTGGGATTACGGAGCGGTGAGCTGGACCTCGTAGCCTAACCCTCTTACAGCCAACATCTGGTCAGTACCTACACGTAGTGTGTGGTCACGTGCTTCATGACGTGTCCGGTAAAAACTACCTGACTGATACCGGTGCTGGTGCGGACCTGACCAGCACCAAAGGGTTGGTGGTGTGTAGACAGAAAACCAGTGATGGATGTTTTCATCTGGTCCAGGGCTGTGCAGAGACCCTGAGGGGCCGGTGCCCAAAGGGGCCCACAGAGAGCAGGATTTCAAACGGATTCACGATCCAACACGCTTGTGAAAACTCAGACAATGATAGACTACTGGGTTCAAACCAAATAACAAGCTAGGCCCAACATTTGTGTTATTCATGGAAGTAAAGTTATTCCACCAACATCTGTGTTTAGTTTGTGAAGCGGTCCTAGAGATGTTCCGTCGTTCTTCTTCACCTCTGATCCCAGGGCCGGGTCTAGACTGGCACATTTGAGGGCATATAGAACAAAAGGAAAAGGTGCTGATGTTTTTGTCATGTGATTGGGTTGTTAGACTTTAACCTTTCCGTTTCTGTCCCTCAAACCCTTATTCATGTGTTCATCACGTCATAAATACGAGGCTGAAGTTAGCTTCCGATTCGGGAAACGGCTAAAGGGCCATTACACCCAATTTTTCTCTACTCTGACCATCTTTAATCTGCCCTAGCTCTAAAACTACAACAGCCACACTGTTCAGACCTGTTCTAGATTATTCTACTATAATAGCAGATGGCATACAACCTTGTTTGGGATTTGTGAAACCTTTCCCTGATGTGTGAAACTTCAACAAAGCCTTAAAAAATCGGTCTGCGTATGCCCCATAGTAGCACGTCCACGAGCACGGATAGTCCGACTATCTTGAAAATACGCCTCCAAAACAAGTCCTCCGCTCCTCCATTGTTCTAACGGCGTAGTCTTCCCGGGCCGGCTCTCAGACAGGAACTCCGTCATATCACCGTAATGTACCGTAAACCTCTGAAAAGCGTGGAGTGTCACCGTTCTGAAACCAGGGCTGAGGCAGTGGAAAAGAATGAGCATGGTGAGATGGATGAGAGGTAAGACAGTCTGAGTCACTGAAAGATATCTGCAAGAAAAAGATTTTTGTATGTCTCTGGGAATGGAGAAATACATAATACCTGAACATTTCTTTTTCTTGCAGAGAAAAAGCGGAACTTCTCATTAAACTGAAAACAGAAATGGAGAGACGTTCAGTAATCTGAAGTTCTCTGGAACGTGGAGAATAAAAAGTTTGAGGCTGAATATTTATGCTTGGTTTTAATTAAGAACCGCAAACAAAGTAATTGTTGCATAGTTGTGTAACTGTGCTGCGTGTCACAGGGAAAATACAATCTGTGTTGAAGTTTCACAAATCAGGGAAAGGCTTCACAAATCCCACACTGATCTGCTATTATAGTAGAATAACCTAGAACAGGTCTGAACAGTGTGGCTGTTGTAGTTTTTGAGCTAGAGCAGATTCAAGATGGTCAGAGTAGAGAAAAATTGGGTGTAATGGCCCTTTAGCCGTTTCCCGAATCAGAAGCTAACTTCAGCCTCGTGTCATAAATGGACCACAGCAGTAGCGTCTTGTACGGTACCCCATTCCACCCCTCACCAACCCTCAACACATCCAGAACTCTGCTCATGGGCGTCGCACCGGTGGGGATGTGGGTGTTTTTCTACAGAGGAGGTAAACACCCGCGCTTTCCCACAGCTTTATTACATATGTACTCTACTTAGACTTCCAGACCTGGACTAAGCTACGCTGCACTAATAGCACCTTAATGACCTGAGGCAGCAGTGGCGCGGGGGGGTTGCTGTGGTCCTCAATCCTGGTCCTGGAGGGCCGGTGTCAGTGGTTGAATCACCTGCAGCATCTCACTGACCCGAGTGACTCAGTGCCGTCCTTACAAGGGATCCTCACTTTTGTGTGAACTCCATCATCAACCCGAGAAATTGAATAATCAAATTTGGTCCTGCTGCCGTTTTTCCATTTCTCATTTGTATCCGAGACCAAAATAGAAAATACGAAAAGCACAACATGTTTTGGTTTTTTTGAACCCATTTATAAAAATAATAATTAAAAAAAATCCGTTTTTCCTGTTTTCATTTTTTGTTTTCAGTTGTAAATAGAACAAATGATATACAGATTCATATCAAGGGGCTGATTAGACAGCATGAATAATGTACAGGTTTGCCTCAGACTGCCCACAATAAAAGGACACCCTGAAATGTGCAGCTTGCAGGGATGTTCTGATCATCGTTTTTCTGCTTCTGATCAGATTCCGAGTCATTTTGAGTATCTACCGATACCGAGTCCAGATCCAATACTTTTCAGAAAAGCACCAATTTAAGAAGAAAACAAATCCAAATTGTCCTTTAAGTTTCACTTTCATTTTTTTAGGCAGTACACCGATTTTAAAAACTTGTTTATATTGTGAATATACAGGTTTTTCTCAAAAAGGCAAATTTTTTTAGATAGGAATTTTGTGTTTTCATGAGCTGTACGCCAAAATCATCAATATTAGAAACTAGGGTTGTCACGGTAACCGGTATAGCGGTAAACCCCGGTAGAAAAAGTTGACAATAAAAATAACCGTCCAGTTTTTAAAAAACTATATTATCTCGGTGGGTTTACCGTGTCCGCGGTTTCAGCGCGGTGACCCTTACCAGCCACCGTCGCTTCAGCTGAAGTTCCCGCGGCGCGCACACGCACTTTTTAGTTTGCAACGGCACCAAAACTTTGAAGCTGAAATAATGGCCGAAGGAGGAGACGGCAGCGCCCAGGACATCCATCAGCCCTCAAAGAAGACTAAATCGGAAGAATGGGCACATTTTGGATTTCTGAAAAACGCTGAGGGACAGTTAATAGAAGACGGCTATCCCGTTTGCAGAACGTGCAGGAAACAAGTGTCTGCAGAAGGCAGCAACACTTCGAATCTCATGGCACATCTGCGTGACCATCACCCACGTCTCTACAGCCAGTGCAAGGTAAGTTAGCATTAGCATTTTAGCTTAAATGCATGACGTGAGGACTTTTGGTTGAGGGAGAATGCAACGAGTCACTATATACTGCAGCCGCAGCGTCCTCTGCCAGCATTTAAACCGTGTCACGGACACCCTGTTGCTGGATGAAGCATCTTATTTGTTGATGATGAAGAGAAATATACAATTAGTTCCTTGTCATTGATTTGTTTACTTATTCAATGCCATTTATACTTGAACATTTGGATTTGATTACATAGTGTAGTAGTTATTTTAGTCATTTGTTTAAAGTGGCTATTTATTTTAAATACATATTTTTTTAAGGTTGACTTGTACAGTGCTCAAGTCAAGTGTGGACTGGAGTTTTAGATTTTCATTTTGATAATGAAGAAAACAAGTATATGAGAAAACAAGTGGTGTTTCTTTGATTTGTTTACATATTGTTTATGTTTTGAATGTTTGGATTTGTATCATTTAAACCTGCACTGACTACTGTAACATGTTCCAGAAAAAGAAGCTATTTGTTCCTTTACTTGTGAAAAGTTGCACTTTTGCTAAGGCTTTGTGTTATTTTAGGTTTAATAAACACTGTTAAACCTTTTCAGAACTATTTCAGTTTGTGTAGAACAGGACTATCAATGCTTTCTGAACATATGCAACACCGTTTAAAAAATACCGCGATAATACCGAAAACCGTGATCATTTTGGTCACAATAACCGTGAGGTTACATTTTCATACCGTGACAACCCTATTAGAAACCTTAAAAGGCTTGAACTACTTAAGTTGTGTGTAATGAATCTAATATATATGAAAGTCTAATGTTTATCAGTACATTACAGACAATAATGAACTTCATCACAATATGTAAATTTTTTTAGAAGGAACTGTAGTGTTGCTCTTATTTCAAGTAGTTTACTCCCTCAATATGCAGCTGTGAGCTGTGTTCACGCAGGCAGGGTAACTTTTCTCTGCATAACACCTGTAGCTCCAGCACCGGGAGCAGGGTCCAGCTAGCCGCGGGGTGTATTGAGCACTGATGCTACGTTTTCTCTTTGTTCATTAGCGTAACTTTCTCTGTTGGCTGGCTCCGTGTTTTCGTCTGACTTAACTGATCTGTGACTGTTAGAGGTAGACCAGTGATTTGCTTTGTTGATGCCAAAGGGAGGCCGTGAATCATGGAGCTGTCCTGTCCAGCATGTTGAACACCCAGTTTGCACACATTACAGGTGTCTGTAGCTCTGGCTTTGCTGTCCGGTTTAAACACCACCAAGCTGTAGATGTTTCAGCCCTCCTGAGGAGACACGTTAGCTCTGTGTTAGCAGAGCATATATAATCTGACTTTTCTGCTTTTTTTTAAACTTATTTGTCCTCGTTATCTTTGAACATTATTATAATGGGTGTTTTTAACATTCATCTGGACAGTGTGTCAAACATTAATGTGAAGTGTGTGTAATGAATTAAATTACATGTTATTTAATAAGCCATAAGGCGTAGGATTCCATAGGAAATATGAAATCCACATTATGGAATGTGAGCTTATTTTAAACCAGAAGATTGGAACTTTTTAATGCAGGGATTAGATAACAGCTTCGTATTCACTCAGAGACAACAGAAGAGAGAGTCAGGTTTAAAAGTTTAAGAATTTATTCAGGGTTTCCCTTACGTAGGCGTAGCCGTGGCGGGCCGCCATGGCTGAAATCCCACCGCCACGCCTACAAGATCCCAAGTTTTATTGATTTTTTTTTTTTGCGCTGTTTACCGAAGAATCAGCGGGAACTACTATGTTGTCGCTTGTGATCACAGCCGGCAGGCAGCAAGGAGGAGCAGCAGGGCAAGGTGCAGTTACAGCATAAGTTATAAGGTAGCAGTGGATCTAATGCTTTGTGGTTTACATGTTTCAGCAGCATTAAGATAAACGAGTGTTGACCATCCTGACAGGGTTTCCTCCAGTGCTTATTAGGCCAGGTTCTCCTCCCCCCACCAGGCTAAGCATCACTTATTCATGTAAAATGTATTTATTTTTTCACGTCTGACTTTAACCACATCTAATACTGCATTACGGCGTGAGCGCAACAGCGACAACTTAAGATCGATGTGTGAGCAGCCTGAGAGGTCGGGTGTTTTCATCTGAACCCTTAAAACCTCCAGCAGGCTACGCTGCACCATTGACGTGTTACAACTTAGCGACGTGACATGTCTCGGAGAAAGCGTAAAAACACGTTGGACGCTTCTCCTGAAGCGGGAAAATAACACCTCTTCTTAAGCAGAGCACGACGTCACCTCGGCTCGTTCACCCTCTGCCGAGCCGGTACCGGACTGGGCTCGATAACATTGACCCAGCACAGCCACTGGGTCGTTGGAGCTGCCCCGTGACTGCCTGATGGAACACCAGCGGGTTTCATCAGACTCGTGGTTTCTTGTTTTTGCTGGGGACCCCCTGTATTTTACCGCTCCCTCCTGCAGTCTTCCCCTATTAACATTTAAAATGATTCTGTAAACTCGTGAATCAATAGAAACAATCTCTGCCTCTGCCAGCTGCAGTAAATGTAGTCTCCAAGTAATAAATAAGAGGTGCATTCATCTGTGTATCTCCTTCGATCCGCATTAGTGATATCTTCAGCACCATTATTGTTATTAAATGTTATTATTACGTTTAGCTGTATATCGCTATAGTCTGGCGTTTTCCAAGAAGCTTATCAATATGTCTTCAACCCCCCCGCACGTACCTGATCAAGCCTCCTTCCTTTCTGTTCTCCAGGAGTTCAGGAGGATGAAGATGTGAAGCAGATGTTGCAGGGCTCCAGTATGGTCAAGGTAAAAGGTTTTATCTAACTGGGTTATAACTACACTATAATCTCACTCTGACTTCTGAAACCATCATGTCTACTGTGAGGGCTGGTTTTTCTGCAGCCCTGACTTTTATCTTCTGTATGTGAAGGTCCGCTCGCCTCGCTGGCAGAAGAAACGAATGCTGAAACTAAAGGAAGATGGCGTCACTGTCTGGTGTCAGTCCCACAAAATGTCCAGCTGGGCCAAAGAGCAGAAGTCCTGTGAGTCCTTTCACATCTGTGTCTAGAAGACCGGAGATTGTGTGTTCTGGTTTGGTTTAATGGATCAAAAACTTACTTGGAGATAAAGCTAAGGGACATCCCCTCAGGTGTGTGTTAGCAGTCAGTCTGGTGGAGGTTTGGACCATCTTCTTTAGTCTATTCTCATAAGTGGATGGACAGTAGTATGTCTGTGTCTCTCCAGTGGCACAAAAAGTGTCTATGCAGTGTATGTGATGCTTAGGGGCGCCAGGCTGCAGGGGATGCCAAAAAACTGTAGTCTGCATTTTCAGTTTGTAATAACGGCTGTGCGTTTGTCCGTTTGTGCATCTGTAAATTATTTCATTAGTAATAGAGGACATGTCAGTGATTAGGTGTCCCTCCGCTTCTTAAACCCCCCCTACACACACACACACACACACACACACACACACGGTGCACACACCCCCTCGACGAGCTGGGCGCGGTTGAAGAGGATGGTTTTAAACACGAGCCACAGATTTAAGTTGTGTTTATTTATGAAAACTTACCATAATCTAGTCGCACTAACGAGGCCAACAGAGTGCTCTGGTGTCACAATGAGAGTTAAGGTGATGAGCAGCTCCTGCCTAATGGAGAGGGCGTGGGTAACCAGGACCAGACCGGGGAACTTCCCGGTGGGCTGATCTGGTCGGTGTTTGTAGACGTTTGCTTGTTTTTTTGGGCCGATTTTCAGAAACTTCTCTGTAGATCAGCTGCTGTCAGTGGAACAGATGAAGTCCCACCATCTCCAACTCAACCTCTCTAAAACTGAACTGCTTGTCATCCCAGCAAAACCATCCATACAGCACAATATCTCAATCCAAAATGACTTCCTATCTCTGGCTCCTTCAAAGGCAGTTGGAAATCTGGGTGTTGTGACTGATGAACACCTGACCTTTAAAGATCATGTTGCCTCTGTTGCTCGTTCATGCAGCTTTGCGCTGTATAACATACGAAAGATCAGACCATACCTAACACAACATACCACCCAGCTCCTGGTGCAATCTACTGTCATCTCCCGCCTCCATTACTGCAATGCCCTTCTAACTGGTCTTCCAGGCTGGACTGTGAGACCTCTTCAAATGGTCCAGAACACAGCGGCGCGTCTGGTCTTCAATCAGCCAAAAAGAGCACATGTCACCCCTCTGTTCATTGAGCTCCACTGGCTACCGCTAGCAGCACGCATCAAATTCAAACTGCTAACACTAGCATACAAAGTCCGAGACGGTACGGCTCCCATCTACCTGAATCCTCTTGCAAAGGCTTACGTCTCGGCCCGGCCGCTCCGGTCATCACAGGATCGTCGGCTAGCAGTGCCTACACCACGCTCAGGACAATCCAGACTCTTCTCATGCATCGTTCCACAAATGTGGAATGACCTTCCAAGCACTACCAGAACAGGGCTTCCTTTTCAATTTTCAAGAAACTCCTGAAGACCCTGCTCTTCAGAGAGCATCTTCTAAACTAGCACCCTCCCTGCACCCGTCCCCCCTCTCTACTGTCCTCTCCTTGTTCCCTCCTCTCCATGACTGATGTCAAGTTGTTGTTGTTGTTGTTGTTGTTAGCCTCAAGGGCAACATGCCGATTATCACTTGTAAGTCTCTTTGGACAGAAGCGTCTGCTAAATACATAAACATAAACAGGTGAGCTGCTGCTAACTGGCTTTAGCTCCTAGAAACACTTCCTGTGCCCAGACTGTGGTGACATGTTATTTATAATTTAATCATTAATACTAACTTAATAAACACAATCAACCCACAGCCCGTGATAGAAAATAAGATGAAATAATTGAATATTTTCTCCCACAGCTCAGCCCTGTTAGAAATAAACAGATGTCTGCTTGAAGAGCAGGTAACACCTAATTTAACGTGTTTGCTGTACACACGTGTAATCATTAGTGTGGCAGTTAAGTGCTACTTACTCTAAATGTAATATTTCAGCCCAAAGCCACAATTCTGTCTCCATCTTCAGGTTAAAACTGCTCCACATTCATGTAGAACCAGCTGTGGCTGATGGCTACGCTGAAAAACATGACGTCAGCAAATTGCTACGTGGTTGCACCGCACTGGTCTCCAGGTGAGGCAGCCGCACCTCCACCTGGTTCAGCCACTCACCTGTTGATTTGACACATCAGCGCTCTGAGCTGCTCGCTTCGCCCTCCTCCCTTTTTCTTGTAATGATCGTGGTTCACAGGAAATCCTCCTGAATGCAGCAGAATCTGTGTCTGCTCTTCACCTGAGCGGTAAGTCTACTGTGAATGTGTGCTTGCGTGCACCTGCCAGTGCGTGCACGCTTGTTAACAACTCGACTTTAGATCGAGTAACCACAACAACACGTGTTGGGGGAGGGGCGTCTGTCATTACCTCAGGCGGTCTTGGATGTGGTTGGTTTCCGTTGTAGCACGGGGAACCAGGGGACCACTGTTACAGATTCCTCGACCGGTCTTCTTCTTCAAGAAGAAGACCGGTCAACAGACACTCAGCAGTCCACATGCTGCTGCTGCCATCTTGAAATGGAGATTTGAGTTTGAGGGTTAGGGTTAGGCAGAGACTAAAAGGATGCTTGTTAAAGATGGAGAACGGCTCAAATCAGGCTAGCCAAAGTCCAAGCTACAGGTGAAGGAAGGTCAGGCCAAGGTGAGTAGGCTGGAGATGATTGAAGTTTGTGGGTTTCAGACGGCTGTAGCTTGTCAGAAGGTGGTACCAGCTGTGTGGACTGGCTGTTTCTCCTACTCTGGTGTTACTGAGCGGAGAGTCTCTCACACCAGTGCTGTTCTGGTGCTGACTGTGTGTGATGAGTGGAGGACCCAGGGAAGTGCGGCGGTTTGGTGAGACCGACAGCCGGATGGGTGGTTGTGGTGGAGGTTTTTACACAAATGTGAGAGAAATACTTTATTGATTTTTGTTCATTATTATTATTATTATTATCTCCACAATAGATTTTTAGCTATACTATAGTAGAAACGTTTAAAGTGGGAAAGTCTTCAGCTGTCAAACAAAAGTTACTGTAGGAAATCAGTCCAGCGTAGCACTCAGCTAATACTCTGAATCTGAGATCTGGTGAAGCTTCTTCCTGGTTCTATGGGTGTGTCAGGTCAGACATGGCTGCAGTGTCTTTAAATGCTGCTGAATTCTGTGTGCTCACTTCTCTGTTAGGGTCACACATGCTGGCATAATGAGAGAATGTGCTTCTTTTCAGGGTAAGGCTGTCGCCCATCCTGCTGATGCTAAAACGGTGAGATTACAGAGCGTCGTGTGGGGCTGGGAGGTGCCTCACCACCTTGTGGTTTGTGCCGTATGATTACCATTTGGGTCAACTCTAAGTTTAGCTGTACAAGTAGCAGGCCTTGCCACAGAGTCAGCTGTGATGTGGCTTCCTGCTAGTGTGTGTGTGTGTGGTACACAACCACCAATAACTGGGTGTCTTACATCTCCTACATATTCATTTTGGATGGGCTTCTCTGGAAGTGAAATTAAAAGTTTCATTTTAAATTCACATCCCTTCAAATCTGCCTGAGGCCTAAAGGATTCTGAAGAGGTGAGGTCTGCAGAGGAAAGGTCTGAACACCACCTCAGGGTGCATGTGAGAGCATGGACTCTACCTCTGAAGCAGGGATGAACAGTCTTGTGTAATCAGAGGCTCGGTTCACGACCGATCCAGGGTCTGCATGAATGAATCGGTGGAGCAGCCGTGGGTATTCAGTTCAATTCAACTTTATTATCGGACTCAAGGTCCACATTAAAAAAAGAGACATAAAAACGATACAAAAGATTATAAAAGACATGCATACCAGTGTCTCCACATGGACCGGTAATGCTCTGCACTAAAATGGGGATCAACCAGCATCCGCACAAGTCTGTTCTTAGATTGCTTCAATCTCAGGATAAACCTGTACATCCTCATTATGGCTTGGAAGGTCCTGCCATGAGCATTACAAAATAAAAGACTGTTAGTGGCTTTGGACAAAAGTGTCTGCTAAATACATAAACATAAAAAGACTTGCACTACAGGGCCGAGGCTTCCCCAGCAGAGTCCTAAATGCATCGTTGTATGCTACTGCTCATGCAGGCTGGCTTTCCTACACTTACACCACAAAGGTGCAGTATACAATGGTGCAATGGGTTAGTGTGGGGGTGGGCAATACACATATGAAGCATAACCCTAACCCATATGGTAATGATATCTATTTGAACAGGTCGGTTTCAAATGTTTCATAGTGCCAGAAACAGAGTTAGGGCGGGGCGGGCTGTTCCACAGATGCCTAGGTTCTCAGTCCGGTGTGTGGAACAGCATCCAGTGTTGGGATGTGGAACAGCATCCAGTGTTGGGATGTGGAACAGCATCCAGTGTTGGGATGTGGAACAGCATCCAGTGTTGGGATGTGGAACAGCATCGAGTGTTGGGATGTGGAACAGCATCCAGAGTTGGGATGTGGAACAGCATCGAGTGTTGGGATGTGGAACAGCATCCAGTGTTGGGATGTGGAACAGCATCCAGTGTTGGGATGTGGAACAGCATCCAGTGTTGGGATGTGGAACAGCATCCAGTGTTGGGATGTGGAACAGAGGTGGGATCAAAGCTGTGTTCGGTAGTCAGGCGTCTGGCAGTTAACAGCTCTGTGGGTGAGACAAGCTCTTCTAAACGCTACCTGTTGGATTTGTCAGCAGTCTGGCCGCTGCGTTGTGAGTGACGGGGAGAATTGAGGTAGGATTTTTTCAGACCAGTAAAAAGAGCGTTATGATATTGCAAATGTGAGAAAAAGGCATGGATCATTTTTCCAGATCTGCAATTTAAACCATTTTCTGAATTTTTGAGATGTTTAGTTAATGAAGGAAACAGGAATGGGAATGGATTTGCTGAGAGCCAAAGCTTCAAGCGGAAGCAAGGATGACTCGTGGGTTTTGAATCCTAGGATTGGCTGATGAGCAAAAGCAACAAACCCCTGGTCGATATTTGGATGAAGTTCTGGTGCTGCAATGATCACGGTCTCTGTTATGTTGGCATTGAGAACAAGGACGTTGCTGGATAGCCAGTTAATGATCTGGGTCAGGCACAGAACGTGGGTGGTCCGCATGTCCAACTATGAGCCAACACTGTCAGAGTCCAGCCATGTTTGCCCTAATAACTAATAACTAACCATCAAGTCTCCTTGCTACGGGCCATGCCTGAGCGTGAACGCACATGAAGCAGCCTGCTCGACCCGAGCATCTCTCTTTTTCTGTGATTTTACAGAAAAACAGGCAATCCCAGTAAAAGTGCCAGGGCTCATTCTACAGGACCAGGGCATTGCAGGAGAACGTATGAAGAAGACATTTATTATTTCTACACATGTTTTGGCTGTCACACTTCCATAATGTCCCTTTAACTTGTAAATATTTTACAGGAGGAAAATATCGAGATACATATCTGATGTCGTAAATCAGCTAAATAATATTGAGACATAAGTTTTGGTCCATATCACCCAGCCCTACTATAGACACAGTTTTCAAGCACCTTACTCAGAAAAGGGAGCTTAGCAGTTGGCCTATAGTTAGCTGGCAGTGAAGCGTCCAGCACAGGTTTCTTTAAAAGTGGGTTAACAACTGCTTTTTTAAACTCTTTTGGCACCAATCCAGAAGCCAAACTGCTATTGATTATGTGCAGAATTGGTGGTGCAATAGATGTAAAGACTTCCTCAAGTAGACACGGGGCAGGATGTCCTCTGGTGATCCACTCGGCTTCGTCTCCTCCACTAACCTGGCTACAGCCTGAGTCACGCTTCTGCGTCTGCGTCAGTGCGGAGACACGCAACGCCATTATCCATCCTTGTGGGCCTGCTGGAGAGCCCTGCAAGGACGGGCGGAGTCGAGCTCTCTTTTCTAAACATCCGTCCTTCGAGACGGAGAACGCAAGCTTATGATTGGTCAAGGCACCGCTGTCGTCTACACCGCCGCCATTGCGCCCTCAAAAACATAAAGAGCTGAGAATAACTAGTGGCAGATACGGGGAAGCTGGAAGAATACTTCGCGAACTTTAAAATTATGAATGTTTAATTCCCCGTGACTGGAGGAGTGAAAAGATGCGCAAGCGTTTTATTTGTGGACGGAAATGACAGGAAACGTGGATTCAGAGGTGGCGAGCGCATGAAGAGATGGAGGAGGATGAGAGACAAATGTGTCTGTGTTAAAAAGTCTCTTATATACAAAAAACACAATATAAACACACCATCTTGGACCGATACATGACAGGATACCACAGAACAGCGCTACGCCCTCTGCTGTCCTGGTGGGGAATTGCTTTGCAACACTCTCCAGGAGACGGAGAAGTATGAGGGCCAAATGTCTCCGTCCGTCCGTGCGTGCGTGTCTCCCTGTTGGAGCTGACGGAGAAGCATGAATCAGGCTTAGGTCTGCTAGAGAAACTGGTTGAAAACAAACCAGCCATCTCTCAAGTTGCATGTTAACTGTAGGCAGGGAAGCTCGCAACGTCGCCACTTTATCAATGAAAATGTTGACAAAATTGTTACACACAGAGTTGGATGCCTGTGCAGGAGAATAATCATCCACATTCAACACAGAGTTAATTGCAGCATACAGAACTCATGGATTATTGGCATTTGCAGACACAAGGTTGGAATAATAGTCAGTCTTTGCGGATTTGACGATTTCCTGCTGGGATTTCCAACTCTCCTTCAGTGCAATTAGGGACACTTGCAACTTGTCCCTCTTCCATCTCCTTTCGCACCTCCTGCATTCCCTTCTTGCAGCCCGAGTGTGGTCCGTTGACAACATAACAGCAGCCTGATTCCCCTTCTTGGGTCGAAGAGACGCAGAATGTTCACACACGTCTCATTAAAATAACGTAGGAGTGCATCCATAGAAGACCAGTCACCCGAGTAAGGCTCAGCACTACTAAATAACAAGGAGAAATGTCCAGTAGAAGCTTGGCTGCTGTTATGTTGTCAACAGACCACACTCGGGCTGCAAGAAGGGAATGCAGGAGGTGCAACAGGAGATGGAAGAGGGACAAGAGTCTAACAGGAGCCACAGATTTACCAACACTACCAGGCACAGTAACGTTGAATAAAACCAGCTTGTGGTCCGAGAAAGCTGCATCCTGAGCACACAGGTTGGACACAGTGAATCCAAGTGACAGCACAATGTGGGCTGCATGGTGGCGCAGTGGTTAGCACTGTTGCCTCGCAGCACGAAGGTTGCAGGTTCGAAACTCAGCTCTGGCCTTTCTGCGTGGAGGTGCGTGTTCTCCCCATGCATGCGTGGGTTTCCTCCGGGTACTCCGGTTTCCCCCACAGATCACAACATGCCCTATAGTCAATAAGGTTAGATCTAGCATCTCTCCTTCAGCCTTATCGCCGCCTCTCCCGACTCCAACCAGGCCCATCATCCTAGATAGCTTTGCTCCTGTTTCTTTGCCTGAGTTAACCAAACTAGTTAACTCTATGAAGACCTCTGCGTGCCCCCTCCACATCTTACCCTCATCTTTGTTTAAAAGTGCTTTTCAGTCCATCGGTCCCAGCGTGCTCTCTATAATTAATGCTTCTCTGGTCTCTGGTCAGGTCCCTGCTTACTTTAAGAACACTGTAATCCACCCGCTTCTTAAAAAACCGAGTCTCGACCCCTCTCTCCATAGCAGCTTCAGACCCATCTCTAAACTTCCGTTCATCTCCAAGATCTTGGAAAAGGTTGTGGCTAAACAACTCACAGCTGCTCTTGATGAACAGAACATCTATGATAGCTTCCAGTCAGGTTTTCGTAGAGCTCATTCTACTGAAACAGCTCTTCTTAGGGTCTCTAATGACCTTCTGACTCACAGTGATGCAGGGGACTGTTCTGTTCTGGTCCTGCTGGACCTGACTGCAGCCTTTGACACTGTTGACCATCACCTGCTACTGGAGAGGCTGAGAGACTGGGTAGACCTATCAGGATCTGCTCTGGAGTGGTTCTCCTCTTATCTCTCTGAGCGCTCCTTTTCTGTGGCCGTCTCCAAGTTTAGGTCCTCCACCACCTCCCTCACCCATGGTGTCCCACAAGGTTCTGTGCTGGGGCCTCTGCTCTTCCTCCTCTATCTGCTCCCTCTTCAGCACATCCTGAGCTCCTTCAAATGAATCTCCTACCATCTTTATGCAGATGACATCCAACTGTACATCTCCTTTAAGCCCCATGAGATGTCTAAGCTGCAGCTGTTACACACCTGCTTAGACTCTATCAAAACCTGGATGGTGGGAGCTTTCTTCAGCTGAATGAAGATGAGACTGAGATCCTCATCTGTGCCCCAGACAAGCTGGTTCCCAAAGTCAGAGACTCTCTTGGTCAGCTTGCTTCTCACACCAAACCTTCTGTCAGGAATCTTGGTGTGACCTTTGACCCAGCTCTCACCCTGGATTCTCATGTCAGTTCTCTTGTTGGCTCTTCCTTCTTCCATCTCAGGAACATTGCTAAGCTGAGTCCCGTTCTGTCCCGCTCTGAACTTGAGACAGTTCTCCACACCTTCATCTCCTCACGCTTAGACTACTGTAACTCTCTTTTCACGTGTCTGAGCAGAACCTCCCTGAACCGTCTACAGGTGGTTCAGAACGCCTGTGCTCGGCTTCTGACCAAGTCCTCCAAACACACCCACATCACCCCGCTTCTCCTCCAGCTTCACTGGCTGCCAGTCAACTTCAGGGTTCATTTCAAGATCCTGGTTCTGGTCTATAGGGCCTTACATGGACAAGCACCATCTTACATTGGTGATCTTCTTAGTCCCTACACCCCCAGCAGGTCCCTGAGGTCCAGTGATCAAAGCCTACAGGTTGTGCAGCACCAGGCTAAAGGTCAAAGGTGACAGATCATCTGCTGCTGTGGCCCCCAGACTCTGGACCTCTCTCCCCCTGAGCCTGAGATCAGTGGACTCAGTGGTCTCCTTTAAAAAGCAGCTGAAGACTCACTTGTTCAAGCTGGCTTTTGTATGACCTTCTTCACCTCTCTCTCTTTATTCTGCTCTCCCCACCTATTCCACCTTCCTCAGGATCCACTGGTTTCCCTCTTTCCTGTTCACTCTCTCTCTTTCTTAACAATTTTTCTTTTAAATCGCAATTGCTTATTCTTGCTCATTTTAACTATATTTTTAAACATTTTCTAAATGCTTTTTTATATTTTTACTTTTTTTTGTTTTGTTTTTGTTTTTGTGAAGCGCCTCGTGATTTTTATCTTGAGAGGCGCTATAGAAATGATATTTTCTTCTTCTTCTTCTATAGGTTATGAACTGTAAGTCGCTTTGGATAGAAGCGTCTGCTAAATGAATAAACGTAAACATAAAACACAAGGTCCAAAATGTGACCACATACCTGGGTGGCCTCCAAACCCACTGGGTGAAATTAAGAGTTCACAAGATTGATGAAAACATGAAGGTTTTTATTTTGATTTAAAAGTTTCTACAGTTGGGTACATCTGAGGTCATGAGGAAGCTGATTTCATCTGTAAGCAGCATAGTAGCTAAAAGCAGTTATAAAGCACTGGGGGAAACCCTAAGTGTCTGTCCCCCACAGTCCCCATGCAGTTTCTAGTGTTCTAGCAATCCAATGGGTATGCCCTAGGGATGGACAATATATCGGCATCAATATCGGTATCGGCCGATGTTAGTCATTTTTAAACATATTGGTATCGGTTTGATCAATAAAACTGGGCCGGCTCTTTTTCCATCTCGTCTCCATTTGTTTGCCTGTTTGGGGGGGGGGGGGGGTGTCATTGTTTAGTCATGTGAACAGTGAATGAAATCACCTCAGAACCGTAAATGTGTGTGTTGTGTGTACATAACAACGTAATCTCAGCTTTAATAATTCTACACAAAATCTGCTGATTTTAGAAGCATTAATTTCAGTATATCAATATCGGCAAATATTGGTATCGGCCCAAAAATGCCCTATCGGTGCATCACTAGTATGCTCTACTTCTGGTATCTCAGCAGATGTTGCTATCTTTACCTTTTCTTCATAAGGAAAGGGAAAAAGAAGGTGGATAACTTTTTCTCATTCATTTTCTTTCTTCCTTCTCATTTATATTCATATACAGTGCAGGCCAAAAGTGTAGAGACACCTTCTCATTCAACATGTTGTCTCTACCTTCCTGACCATTTACATTTGGAGATTATCTCTGAAGGCATCAAACCTATGAATGAACACATGAGGAGGTATGTACTTAACCGAAAAGGTGAAATTACTGGAAACATGTTTTATATTCGATTTTCTTCAAAACAGCCACCCTTTGCTCTGATTACTGCTTTGCACACTCTTGGTATTCTCTTGATGAGCTTCAAGAGGCAGTCACCTGACATAGTTTTCCTACAGTCTTGAAGGAGTTCCCAGAGGTGTTTAGCTCTTGTTGGCCCCTTTTGGGCCATTCCCATCTGTACCGGGTCGGCCCGGGCCGGGTAGCGTAGGTTGTTTACATATCTGGGTGGCCTGGTATTTTTCCGGGCCAACCAAGGCTCATTCTCAGCCCTCTTCTGGAGGAGGTCTGCTTCAGGCCGACCAGGGCCGACACACCCACTGCTGACAGCAAATTCACACCTTCCATTAGAGCAAGCCTCTGATTGGTGGGTAGAATCAGCCCACATGGGCTTAAGGCAAGGATGTGTGGAATCAACCGGGCCAGGCTGGGGCTACCCAGCCCGGGCCGACCCGGTACAGATGGGAATGGCCCATATGTAAATGGTCATGGCCATGAAAATAAAGAAAACACGTTGAATGAGAAGGTGTGTCCAAACCTTTGGCCTGTACTGTAGATGGGCAGTGTTAGTTTTTTAGTGACCTGCAGTATTAACAGGAGAGAACATGCAAACATCACCGCTGCTGTGTTGAAATTCACTGGTCCAGAGCGGGTCAACTCAAAACACGTCATTAACTCTAGGTCAGGGATGCCGCTAGGGGGTGCGCGAGGTGAAAAGTGGAATGGCTGCGGAGCCCAGAGAAGTCTGTCATATGTCACCATTATTGTAGAAACTCATGTGTGGGCGGGCCAAAGAAAACGTAAGCAGGCACAATAAATGTAATTGAAGACAAGTATATTTTTGCGAGCGCGCGCGTGTCCTCCGCATGTGTCCTAGCTTCATAATAACAATGCGCCGAGCTTCAGCACTCTGGCCTGCGCACGCTGATATGTTCAGTATTTGATCATTTTTAACGGTGTTGGAGGAATCTGAAGGTGGCGAGTCATTCTGGCAGATAGTAATTAACACCTGTCTCATGCAGGTGTTCTGACGTTGTAAACCTCACACACAGAACATTGTGGATGTAACTAAATAACAAGAAATGATTCCCATTCAGGCTATTAACAGCGCGCTGAAGATCTGAAGTTCAGAGTGCGTCTGTCAGAGGTCAGACGCGTTCCAGCGGAACCACGGCTCACGGGTGCACAAGTGAGCACATCTGGGCTGGGCAGAAGTTTAAATAGCGCCGATAACGAGACGCGGTGACTCGAGCGGCTGTGCCGCGCGCGCACACACACACGGATTCAATAAGCGCACACGCTGCTTTAACTCCGGCGCGCCGTCAGACTGAAGGCAGAAATGAACGCTGCCTCCACCGTGATAAAAACTTTTAAGAGGTTATTTTTCATTCAAGGTCAAATTAAGATATTAGCTTCTGGGATGAGTCGGGTCCGCTCCAGCCAGTGACTCCTCATGAACCTGACCACATCTCATGTTACTGCAGCATTTGTTATTCCAGTCCGCGTGGCAGCGGATCGCAGATTCAGCCTCACCATAAAACAGCAATGAGTCGGTCTGAGGTAAAAGTGAACCTCATGGCTATATCTTGTCCCCTATAGACATTTGATTACGCACAAGTAGGTGACCAGCTCAGGTTTACGCAGAGCAGAAGGAAGGAGAGCGCTCTGGCCGCACAGGTTAAACGTTCCTACTTTAAGAAAACCGTTAAATTGCATTGTTTATGTGCTACCTGGGCACTCTAAATGTTTATTTAAAATTAAATCAAAGGAAATTGTAATGGTATCGAATGTTTATTAATTACTATTTAAAAAATGAAAGTGATGGGGAATTTTTTTTAAAATCAGATTGACATCTGATATATATATATATATATATATATATATATAGAGCCATGCCCTGATGTGTGGGGGGGGGGGGGGGGGGTTTGGGCGTTGACATGGTCGGGACATAGAAGGGGGTGCGCGGCTAAATAAGTTTGGATGAACTATCTACTTTGCAATTATTGCAAGTAACCCCATTGTTATACTTTCTTGTAAAATGTAATCAAACTTTCAAGCATTTGTGCTGCTTAGATGCCATGTTTCCTGCTTCCGTAAGCTACGCAACGCGCTTGGTGACGTCGTTGGTGACGACTGGAATTTGTAGGGGGAATCGTTTGCTAAAGGTGCAGCACTTCCTGGTGGCTTCATCAGCTTCATTTATACTCTGTTCAGTTCGCTAGCTTTTGCTGGCTCCTCTGTTATGTGTAGGGTTTTTTCTGTTTGAGCATTTCGTGCGGACGTCTGTATTGTTGCTGCCTGCACCTCACCTGAGTAAGATAAAAGACCGAATGCAGTTTACCTGCTTTCTTCCTGGATACATGAGCTTGAGTCCTGCCTGCAACAAACAGCTTTCTGACAGGTTTATTCAAATCTAGCAGAGTTTACCATTAACACGAAAATGTTTGACAGTGTAGGATCTACAGAGAGTCTTGTGTTACAGGGGAACACCGGGGAAAGCACCTGCTTCTTTATTGGGTATTTTATCATTTCAGCTTCACACTCACGCATATACACAGGTCCTTCTCCCAAAATTAGCATATTGTGAAAAAGTTCATTATTGTGTGTAATGTACTGATAAACATTAGACTTTCATATATATTAGATTCATTACACACAACTGAAGTAGTTCAAGCCTTTTATTGTTTCTAATATTGGTGATTTTGGCGTACAGCTCATGAAAACCCAGAGTTCCTATCCGTGATTTGAGAGCACATTTTCCTGAACGATTAAAAGTGGGTTTCATTTAAACGGCGGATTCTGTGGATAGGATATTGGATTGTCGCTGCTGTGTGTTTTTCTCTAAATGTGTGTTTAGTGTCTTTTTACATCCTTTTGATTTAACAGCTTATTGTTGAATGTTGATGGAGGAAACTCGGGTTCTGTTGTTTGGAAGATCAGCTCTTCCCGTTCTGCATGTGTGTGCGGTTTATACATGGGTGAATATTAAGCATGTTTTTGGAAGGACGTTGTTACTGTGAAGCGGACCCGTTACTGGATTGAGGTTGAGTTTCACCGCTGATGACATCCACAGACAACATCCCCCACACTTTTGAAAAGCTTGCAGCGCGCCTGTTTGTCAGAATTCAGCTTCAGTAAGTTGGAAGCGAACCAGGAACAAATATCTGCAAAGTATTCAGAGTGAGGATGGTGGAAGTGTTGTAGATAGAGCAGTTGAAATATACACTCACTGGCCACTTTATTGGGCTGCATCTGCTGTGTAATCATGACATTTACTTGGACAAAGAGGGCAAGATGTGGTACTGATTCCACCAAGAGATCATGCAAGAAGTCTGCCTCATTTTCATCAGTAAGAAATTTTTATTTCTGTCCTTTAGGGTTAGGGTTGAATGGGGGAAATGCTGTGCATTTAACATAACACTGCTTGGCCAAAGATAGGTTAAATATAATGTGTTGGTAGGGCGGGCTGGCTAACGAAACTGGAGCTAAGTAGGATAACCAAGGCAAGCAGAGGCGTCTGGGCTTCGCGAGGCCGCCGTTGCAGAAGGGAGGTTTGCAGAATTTCGGTAATGTTTCTCTCCCTTTAGCAGTGTCAGCGCTGTTATCAGAGATTTGCAAAAATGCTTCCCTTCATTCTCTCGGAGGTAGCTTCCTCTGTCTCCCAGCCAGGAACAGCTGCTAGACGCAGGCAGCCCGCTCCCGTCTTCCAGGGCAAGACTGTAGTCGTGCTGGTCGCCGCCGGTGGAGCTGTCTGAGAAAGACCACGGGAACGCCGCAGCTTTTGTTGCTAAGAGCGCCCGGAAACCTCTGTTAGCTTCAGGTCTGCATGTTGCTAATTTCCTGCTGATCTGCGACCGCGGCCGTGGAGCGGAGCATGAACTTATTCACCCTTTCTACCAATTCCACTTTTCCTCTGATCCACTGGTTCTTATTTGTTTTCTCTTTACCTTTCCTTACATTTTTAATCACTATTTTAATTTTCATTAATTTATGATATTTTGTAATCATTAAACATTTTTTGTTATTTTTTTATTTTTGTTCTTGTGAAGCACCTTGTGTTAGCTCGTAGCTACATTGGTTCAAAGTTTTTGGGTGTCAATCGTTTGCTCCCACCTTCACAGCTCCACCTCTTTTCCTATTTTTGGATTGTCTGGATGTGATGAGACGTGTGACATGGCCAAAATGGCGATGGTTGGAACTAGAGCCCTGCGTGGGACTGTTTTCTTCAGCCCGCTCCCGCCCGCTCCCGCTGAATTTCTGACCATTACCGCCCGCACCTGCAGCGTGCATGTCCACTCCCGCCCGCACCTGCAGCGTGCATGTCCACTCCCGCCCGCACCTGCAGCGTGCATGTCCACTCCCGCCCGCACCTGCAGCGTGCATGTCTACTCCCGCCCGCAACCGCAAAACTCACAGAAATTATTACCTCACAATAAAAGAGATGTACTGAGTTTGTGTCCTCAACATGTCATTTTATAGGTTATACCAGGGGTCGGCAACCCGCGGCTCTTCCATCCATCTGATGCGGCTCTCTGTGCTTGTAAAATAATGAATGGATATTTAAATAAAATGCTTTATATTTTACTGAATTAATTTTACATCTGTAAGCTAATTCTAAAGATTGTCTGTGTAAACCTGAACAGGTCCAACCCGGTCTTACTGTGAGACCGGGTTGACGCGTCATGCTTGTGCGTAATCATAGGTGCTTTCTGAGCTGACGAGGATGTGAGATTCTGGGATTCTCCTCAGATCCTGGATGTGTCGCCACATTGGAGACAGGAACAAGCGCTATTCAGCCAAAGTTTCATCATCAGGGAACATTTTCTAAGTGACAAGTCTCTCTGAGAGACCGGGTTTGGAAAACACTCGCTTCAGTGGAAGGAATCTTCCTGCATGCGCTCTGGTTCTGCGACGCGCTCCAAGCCCCTCTCCACATCCTCAGCTCGCTGTGCTCCTTATGTACGCGCTGACTCTTTTCTTGGGTGGTTTAGCTACATCTGCGATGTGCGTAGAGTAAAATGTCAGTTCGTCTGCATGCGTCGGGGTAATTCTTTCTATTCTTTCTCCGTCAAAATAAACGGTTAAATACGGGAACTGTCCGGTCAACACAAGCCCTGCTTTTAACTGTTCTGTTTTCTTGTGAAAATTGTTGGAAAGAGATCAAATTTAACTTGATTAACACCAGAGCCAGTGTGCCGTCATCTCCGTGACGCTAAATGAGGGAAAAACAAATAGATCGGGTCCTGCACCTCTTTTAACACATCGGTCAGGATTGACGCACTTTGTTTTCATTTAGTTTTTAACCCTTTAACGCCGAGGCGTCACCAGGATCACCGGTGACGCCTCGGCGTATGTGATTTCAGATAACTCCTCGCTATATTAAACTATAGAATTCTTAAAAAAATAAAACACAAAGGAGCTGCTGTGTGGGGTTTAAAGGGTTAATGAAATCAAGGCCGTTTCATATTCTCTTCTCCTCTGTAATCAGGCAGTCATCGAGGTCGCTTCTCTAACAGAGACCTGAATGAGAAATATTAACACAATCGGAGAAACTCCTCCAGATGTCTGACTGGCCTCGCTTCGGTGTTTGTGTCATAAAGACCTTGTTTCAGCTTCTTTTCAACATCAGTTCCCGACTCCATCATACTCATCCCGATCCCGCACTGTTTCTTTTAGCCGACCGTTCCCGCCCACAGCAAAATTCACACCGCCCGCCCCCGCAAGATTTGTGTTGGGTCCGGCGGGAGCCAGTCCCGATGCAGCCCTCTAGTTGGAACCACCCATTTGGCCTCATTGCCATCTTTAGAGGGTTTTCTCCAGGATTATATGTCTATGGTTTTTACCAAATGATTTTCACCCAGTGGGTAGACTGTTGTTCTACAGTTCAGCACAACGTGTAACAACATTATAAACAGTCATAAGGCAGAATTAGCACATCTTTTGCAGTGGTCGTTCTCTTGCACCAATCTTCTCTGAACCTCCCTGCTTTGCAGTCAGGAAAGCCCCTACCTTGGAGGAAACACTACATCTCATCTCCTGTCCCTCATCACATGGGACTTTCCAGTGCGGTTCATGTAGGCATTGTCATCAAATCAATAAAAACAGATCGCACAAGGACTCGGTGGGTGACAGAATCTTCTGGTGCAAACACTACACCACAAGCCACCAGATTTCCCGGTCTCAATCAGGAGAAGGGTCTGACGGGGTTTCTGCCCAATGTATGAAAACTGGAAGTTGGTTCCATCAGCGAGTAGCTGGAGAAATGAAAGCTCTGAGTCCTGTTTTACCTTAGGAACCACGAGTACGTCTGCACTCTGAGAGCCAGGTGCAAAATTGGGAACATCTTGAGCCAGAGATTCTTTTAAAGACAGCCAAAACTGAGATAAACCTGTGGATTCTAAAATGTTTTATAATACTTCCCATATCTTTGTTTTGAAATTATTTATGAAAAATCACACAATAATTCTTACCTGTGCTGTTCTCTTACACCTTCTGTCTATCATCTAGTCAATGTTATGGATGTGGAGTGCATTCAAGAGGGCTGCCAGTCAGAGACACTACGGCGCATGGCTGGCTCAGTTCCTGAGGACCAGTGTTTAACAGTGGTCTTCAAAGGGTCTCGCAAGAGCCTGGATCTGCTCTGTGAAAGCCAGGAAGAGGCTCGGCACTGGGTCCGTGGCATTCACACCCTGCAGGAGAGGCTGAAGAACATGAACCAAAAGGATAAACTTGACCAATATCCTTCCACGGCTTGGTAACAATGATCTTTAATTCCTTCAGAAATGTCATGGTTTTTGGGACAAGGGGTGTTAGAGACACTTCAGTTCTCAGTGACAGTTTCATTAAAGCTGTTGCTAAAACAAACCTAACCTGCATCTGTTGACTTCTCTCCATTTAGATCCATTGATCTACTAGATCAATCAGAATTTGGTTTAATTATGAAATGCCTAATCAGGACAGGAGTTGTGTTAAGGCGCATCACACAGTAAACATACCAATAGTGTTCAGTTCATTTAGCCAATCAGTAAAAAGTTTCCTAACCCTATTTAGTAAGAGATCAACTTTATTGTACTTATCTTAGTGAATCTATAATTAATTCAACAGGTAAACTAGTAGTAGCATGTGCAATGTCAACGAGAGTAAAACGTTATCATCAGGAGAGGGAGAATGTCTAAGTGCCGATGGCCCCTCCATGAGGCCACCACTGCTCAGCAGAATACTAATGCAGCTACTGCTGGGGAGAAGTACAGGTCCAGAATGAAATGGAGACAGAACTGGTATGAATATTAGTTGTGAGCTGCAAACCCAGATAGTCAATTTCTAAATGTTGCTTCCCTAACGATTTTGTGTTACTTGGATTCGTACTTATCTGAGTAAGGCTGACCAGAATCACGATAACAAGATGAGTTATGAAGAGGTCCAAAAGCTGCTGCAGATGATTAACGTTGACCTGAGTGATCAGTATGCTCGCACTCTTTTTCAGGTAGAGTAGCACACGCTGAGAGATCTTGACTGTTAGGTCAACATGAACGCATAAACAAAAAGTAACATAATCTTTGTCTGAATGACAGAAATGTGATCAGTCAGCTGATGGTCATCTGGATCATGAAGAAATTGAAATATTCTGCAGAGAGTTGCTTCGGAGACCAGAACTGGACGCCATATTCATTCACTACTCTGCAAACGGCTGCGTGCTCACCACTGTGGACCTGAGGGATTTCCTCAAGGACCAGGGGGAAGATTCTTCACTCACACATGCTCAAAGCCTCATACTCACCTATGAGCTCAATGAGTGGGGTACAGTACTTAGTCCCACCTTATCTACCCCTAACCTTACCATAACCAAATCTATGTTGTATGGTCAAACCAATTCTCCCCCTAACCATTCACTAACCTTATCTTAACCCTAGCCTATCTTACCTACTGTTAATCACAACCTTTCTCTAACTGTACCTAATTCCCTACTCTGTCCTGCTTTTCAATCTATACTACTCTATATATATATATATATATATATATATATATATATATATATATATATATATATATATATATATATATATATATAAAAGGTCAAAGTGGGCAACACCCCCTAAGGTGGTTGAGACTAAAAGTTCCTGATGTGGCAATACCAAGGGATGGCTACATCATGAAAAGGAACACGAGAAACTAAAGGAATACCAGGGCCTCAAAGAAGAACTTGGGAAATCCTAGAGAGTGGAGACATCAGTGGCGCCTGTGGTCATCGGGGTCATCATGGCACTCAGGGCAGTAAGCCCCTCCTCATGCTGCCTTGATTTTGGTCTCCAATCTTCTCTTCTATGGTGGGTATTAGGGGTGTGCCGGTACGCCTGACATCCCGGTTCGGTACATATCTTGGCTTAATATTACGGTTCGGTACAGTAAATAAATTAAAAACGCTTTCCTTTTGTGTAAACAGTAAATTCTTTATTTACATTTAAGTTGAACATTTACTTGCTTTACATTCTGCGAGATATCCCCAGTAAATGAAAATTCACATGTATGATGTTTTACATAAAAATACATACTGGTTTCAATATTATTGGAAAAATGCAGCATCAACATTTGACTTGCTCTTTACAAATAAACAACTGAAAGAGCTGGCTTAACCACTGAAATAAAGAATTATTTTGTGCATACAAGCAAAACTTTAAGACTTTTTAAAGTGCAACTATTCTTGTAATCTCTTTTTTAACATATAGTCTGAGAAAAAATAAGATAAAAATAAATATGTGCAAGTTTAAATATTTATTTAGATGATTATTGTGCTGGTTTTTTTGAAGAACTTATGTGTAAATGAAGGAACAAACGGAATTATTACGATTGAAATAGTTAACAAAAACATTCTGCAACATCAGGAGTTCCAGCTTGTTGCCTTTCTAGGTTCACTCATCCTTCATGTTTTTTGCCAGAAATTAGTCCGCATTGTCTGCAGAAAGGGCAGATGTGTTGGCTGTTACGACATCTCCAGCAGTAGAAAAAAGCCTCTCGCTGGGGACAGAGGACGCTGGTATGCCAAGGTAGCATTTGCTAGCTTGGCATTGTGGGCATACATGTGTTCATTGCTACATATCTCACGGGGAAGCCGTTGTGTTCCCATACAGGAGACTTTAATGACAACCGTGGATATTCGAGCTCTTCCTCTCCCGAGTCGCTTGCCATGACTTCTGCGGCGCTCCACTATGTGTTTAGTTAGCATGCTGTAGGTAAATGTGCAACGCAATTAGAGTAGAAACTTGGTACGAAAGTGCGTACCGCACCGACAGGGGCGTACCGACACATTCGAATACACAGGGGCGTACTGGCCCACCCCTAGTGGGTATTGTTTCTCATGGTTGCTCCTGGACTCAGTGGCAGATTTAGCAATTTGGGGGCCCAAGGCGAACACAGACATGGGCCCCCTTACCCAAAATTCTCGACAATCTTATCTTTAACTGGATTTGTGAAACTCTCCCCTCTTCTGACATGAGTTATTTTCCCTTTTTATTGGTCCTCCTCGTTTTCCCTGTCTTTCTCTCCCTTTGAGTGCCTTCAATATTTGCTCTGCTTTATTCTTCCTGTCAGGGCTCCTGTGCTTTTGCCTTTTTTTTTTCTATTTTCCATTTTGGTCTGTTTTCCTCCCTTTAAACATTTTCCAGTGTCTTTCCTTTCTGCTTCCTTTTGATGTTTACATTAAAAAATGACGTCACTTTAGGAAGTGAAGATAAAAGCTATTTAAAGGCAAGCTGATTCCTTCTCTTATTGGAGCCACTAGGATAACTCCCATTTCATGCTTAATGTTTTGACTACGGCTTCGAGTTTGTTACGAACGCTCCTGCCTCTCTTCTACTTCTTCCGCTTTCTCTCCTTCTTCTTATTTGTGGTCTTATGGCACTTGGCAAACAACAATTTGGTGCATTACTGCCTGCAACTGGATTGGACTGGAATGACTACCAATCGCTTCCTGTTTGTGCAACGACGTCTTAAAGGAATACTCCATTGTGGCATTAACAGAGGGGTGCCAGCAGTCAGGACTGGGGGGCCCCCAACATAATGGGGCCCCAGGCTGCTGTTGACCTATGCCTAATGGTAAAACCGCCACTGCTTGCTCTAACAACTAAGACTCTCAAGGATCACTGCTGCTGTAGTGTATGTCAGCTCATTGGTTTCTGTGATGGTAATATATATATATATATATCTATCAATATATATATATATATATATATATATATATATATATATATATTAGGGCCGGGACTTTAATGCGTAAATTATGATTAATTAATTAGAAGAAAATAACGCGTAAAAAAAGAATTCAATCATTTAATCGCAGCTTGCATTTCGAGCACGGCGGAACCTTTGTCATTGCACGAATTCCTCGTAGACAGAATATCACTGACGCACACAACAATGCACAGTCCTACTGGCTACTAAAACGTAATAAAAACAGAAAGAAGTTGCCTTGCTTGGACTGATGCAGGATTTAGGAAACACGTCCGCCTCTTTTCTTAACTTGAAAAAAACACTTCCAGACAACAACGGAGTCCGTGTCGCGGACATTTTTCAGAGATCGTCTCTGCTGCGGCTGCCCGGTGGCAACGGGAACTTTACAAAAGTTGCGGTAAGCTATATTTTTAACATTTACGTAACATCTGTGCAGCGCTGAAAGCACCAGACAGAATAATTCTGTGCCCTAACAGTAGTTTATGAAAGTAGTCAGACAAACGAGAGGCACCTGGCTGCCGCTGGGAGAACGCTCCGTGTTCTCACTACTCTGTAAACAATCACAAACAACGTGTCTTAAAGTTGAAAACAGAAGTTTAAGTTAAAACAGAAACACTCTGAAACTTTTCTGATGATTTTCTAAACAATTCTGTCGGGGAGTTATACGTTTCTGAGACGAGTCTCTGTCTAAACATCACATGCATTACTATCATTAAGCAGCAGGTGTGTTGAAGCTGTCATCAGCTAAGGGGCGGATGCTTAAGTGCATCAGGGGCAGCGAGGAACGAGGAAGTGGTGATCAGGCTGGAGATCACACCAGATTCGCTGCTGCAGACGTGAATCTGCGGGTCTGCAGCATCCCCTTCTTAACGTGACATCAGGACTTCCCATGTAAGGAAGGTCCGCTCACCTGTTCGTCAGATCATTATTTCCTCGCCATGATCTTTTATCATCCCATCATCCTCCAGTCATCCAACTGGAACCAGTTAGTGTTCCTGATCATTCTCAGAATATGCCACGCCTGCTCTGGTGTTAAAAGTTAGTACACTTAAGTCCTACATCATATTTGTGCCTGTTCTACTGTCATTTTGAAGGATTATTATTCATTTATGTGTTTTTACTACATTATGAGTAGAAATGCTAATAAAAACTCCCAATTATACAAACAAGTGAAACTGGAAAAATTAGAATCTGGTGCAAAGTCAAATTTATTTCAGTCATTCAACTAGACAGAGAGACTATTTAAAGGCTCAGGAACCCTTTGCAGGTGTTTTCTATTAGTAATTATAAATTTTAGTTGATTTGGGTTTTGTTTCATATCACACAGTGACATTTGAACAATTAAAATGCATTTTTGTATTAAAAGCTTTAGTTTACAGTAATAACTATGTCTGATGTTTGATTCTCATCTTCGTCCTCTTCCTCCGCTTATCCGGATCCGGGTCGCGGGGGCAGCATCCCAACTAGGGAGCTCCAGACCGTTGTCTCCCCGGCCACCTCCACCAGCTCCTCCGGCAGGACCCCAAGGCGTTCCCGGACCAGATTGGAGATGTAACCTCTCCAACGTGTCCTGGGTCGACCCGGGGGCCTCCTGCCGGCAGGACATGCCCGAAACACCTCCCCGGGGAGGCGTCCAGGAGGCATCCTGACCAGATGCCCAAACCACCTCAACTGGCTCCTTTCGATCCGGAGGAGCAGCGGTTCTACTCCGAGTCCCTCCCAAATGTCCGAGCTCCTCACCTTATCTCTAAGGCTGAGTCCGGCCACCCTACGGAGGAAACTCATTTCGGCCGCTTGTATCCGTGATCTCGTTCTTTCGGTCATTACCCAAAGCTCATGACCATAGGTGAGGATTGGGACGTAGATCGACCGGTAAATCGAGAGCCTGGCTTTCTGGCTCATCTCCCTCTTCACCACGACAGATCGGCTCAGCGTCCGCATCGCTGCAGACGCCGAACCAATCCGCCTGTCGATCTCCCGATCCTTCCTACCCTCACTCGTGAACAAGACCCCGAGATACTTAAACTCCTCCACTTGAGGTAGGACCTCTCCCCCGACCCGGAGGTGGCAAGCCACCCTTTTCCGGTCGAGAACCATGTTCTCAGATTTGGAGGTGCTGATCCTCATCCCAGCCGCTTCACACTCGGCCGCAAACCTACCCAGCAAGAGCTGAAGGTCAGAGCTGGATGAAGCTAGGAGGACCACATCATCTGCTAAAAGCAGAGACTAGATTCTCCTGCCACCAAACTCGACACACTCCACACCACGGCTGCGTCTAGAAACTCTGTCCACAAAGGTAATGAACAGAACCGGTGACAAAGGGCAGCCCTGGCGGAGTCCAACTCTCACCGGGAACAGGTCCGTCCAGTATGTCCCCTAGCATTCTAAGCCTATAGCAGCATAACTACAGATATAACTCTGGAAAAAGAGCAAGTTATTTTAAAATACTGGCTAAGCACTAACTCTGGCACCAGCACTGTGCCAGTCCTGGTTCTGTTTTTATCAAAAAGCCCAATAACTCTACCCTTCTCTACTACACTTAACCCAAACTGATCCTACCCTACCCCTAACTCTACTGCACTCCCAACCCTATCCTAACAATGTGTTTTTCTGAGAATGACTACTAAAGCTTCTTTGGTCATTTAAGGACCAGCTTTTATTGTCGTGTATTTGTGCCTTTTGCCTTATTCAGCCAAGAGAAACCAGTTCATGACCCCCAACGGTTTCACCATGTACATGCTGTCTAGGGAGAACAGTGTGTTTGACCCGGAACATGCACTGGTTTACCAAGACATGAAACACCCACTGGCACACTACTTTATCTCCTCCTCCCACAACACCTACCTTACCAAGGACCAGGTGACTGGTAACAGCAGCATAGAGCCATACATACGGTAAGTAGAGCCATGTCATAACCCTACAACAGTAACCCTAACCCTAACCTTAAAGGGATCATGCACAGCAAATTTGAAAGTTAAGAATTAACACTTAGTTAAGCTAAAATGGTTCAAATGAAGGCAACTGAACTTCTTTGGGTTCTTGAAGCATTGTCAATTCTGGCTGGAATATGGCTGGTTGTTTTATGGTTGGTAGGTACGTTGGCAGGTTGGTTGGTTGGTAGGCAGGTAGGTAGGTTCTTTGGTGAAAGTAGTTAAATGAAGTGGGCATTTGAAGCTGAAGTAATTTTGAGCAGACATAATGGTTCTCCCAGGACACAGCATGAAATGGAGCAAAGGAGGCTCGACCCTCCCATACTTTTCCATTATAATTGTCATGAAATTTTCTAAACAACCACTAATCAGACTTAAACCTTAAACTGTGATTTTAGAAAAATGGTAAAAGATATCAAGAAGCAGAGTCATGCGATAATAACTTAATCTGTTGTGACTGCTGTAAACTTTGAATGAAGTCTCTAGGTCAAAGTACGGAAAAGTAGTTCAAATGGCTGAAAGGATTTTGTGAAAAAGTAAAGATTCTCCATACATTTCAATGGATCAGAAACTTGCAGAGAAAGATATTGATACCAAAATTAATGGCTGGAATCAGCTGGACATTTTGATATCAAATTTGCTGAAATGGCAAAAACATTGTAGGAGGAACTAATGAAAAACCTACGGAACCAGAGATAGGATCACTGTAGTTTGAATGGTGTAAACAGTAATGCATTAAATTACATTTTCAGCAGCGAAACCTCAACTAAAATACAGCATAGGCACATTCTGACGGAAACAGTTTTTACAGACGCTAAAAATAAAGCTGTTACGTGTTTCACCGCTTCACGCACCAAACGTGGAGTAGAAAATGGCGTCCATGAGATTCCTTCAGAAGGGATCTTTGTCAGTTACCCAGATGATAAAAAGTCACTTCCTGGTGTTGTACCTGGAGATTTAACAATCCCAATTCTCCACTTTTACACTGAAGTGTTGTTATTTATGACAAAGGCTACACCAAAGTCTCAACACTTTAATATGAGCCAACACTGGCATTTAACTGTGTGTGTGTTTCACAAGGGGAGGTATATGTTTGGTTCAGGTATGCTCCATCTCGGTCTCTTCGCTCAGCCTAGCAGGAACTTCTGGTGGTCCCCCGGTCGAAATATCGATCGAGGGGTAGTCGTGCTTGTTCTGTTCTGGCTCCAACTCTGTGGAACGAATTGCCACTGAGCATTAGGCAGGCACCATCCCTTCACGTCTTAAGTCTCGTTTAAAGACTCATTTTTATCTGATTGCGTTTTAGCGCTAGGGTTCTTTGTATTGCCCTGACATTATGGTTTTAATTCTTCTTCTTTTTAACCCAGATGCTTGATTTTATTTTGTCCACCATTTCTTTTTGATCAATTAGTCTTATTCCATTATCTCTCTTTATTTTTAATAGTGTTTGCTTGATATTTTATGATTTTATGTTTTTATCTTGCTTTTATGCCCAGGTACTGGGAATGTTTTTCTTATGATGAGGCTGTTCAGCACCTTGGGCTTCCGATAACATTGTGGAAGGTGCTCTACAAATAAAATTTGATTGATTGATTGATTGATTCAGGAGCAGGACGGCATCTCCACCACACCTCTAACCAAGCCGTCTCACCTGCAAACTTTTACAGATCTAAAGCTGAGCTAGCTACACACCTGCTTCCTTTCCGCCAAGGACTCTCAGTTCAAGCAGTCAAACCAGCTAACCACATTTTCTAGGGAAATGCTTCTGATTGTAGCTGGTCTGTGTCACACATTCAGCCTTGCTGCTTCAAAGCATCTGACTGATTACTTCTCTTCTAGAGCTTTGAATCAGGGCTGTCGTTGTGTAGAGCTTGACTGCTGGGATGGTGATAAAGGTGAACCTGTCATCTATCACGGTCACACATTCACCTCCAAAGTGGACTTTGTGGACGTTATTGAGACAATCAATGAGTACGCTTTTAAAGTGAGTATGTTCTCTGAGTCTAAATCCCTCTTATAGACATGCATGACCGTTCCCTTTGCCAGTCCTGTCTGATTAATATCAGATAAACAGGCTTGCCATACATTCTTCTATGGGGGTGTTTCAAAAGTCTGCACTACAGAAAGAGGTAAATGAATCAGTATTAGCATTTTGGTGGCAGCATCTTGTTGTAATTCATTATTCTGGTTTGTTTTTCAGTGGTTGGAGTGAAAATGGACTTTAATTTTGTACTTTTGCTCAAATCTGCCAGAATAGGGTTCACCTAGAGGTAGCGCTGTTCACCTTATTGCTCTCCCTCAGGCATCTCCATACCCTCTCATCCTTTCCCTGGAGAACCACTGCTCCCGTGAGCAGCAGATGGTGATGGCTCGACACCTGCGATCCATTCTGGGTGACAAGCTGGTCACTAAGCCCCTCAAAGGCCTGGATTCCTGCTACCTGCCGTCCCCAGAGGTAAAATAGTGACATAACTCGTTTCATTGAGCCTAACAAGGACTAAAAAGAGAAAAACTGTTCTCTTCACATGCTTTTTTTGGACCTTTTACTTTTCTGTTTCTGGTGCTGTGAAGCTTAGAGGATTTTTACTGCTATTTTTTCACTTTCTGAGCACTTGTTAGATACGTAACCATGGCAACAAGCTGGTTTACAATCGGGAGCAGCTGATTAACATTGGAAAGGCTGAAATAATACCTCAACTGAAGCCACAAATCCCAAATGAGGTAAAACGCAAGAAGCGTGAGTGCATTGCGGGAGCAAAATGGAGACAGAGAAAGAGGAAATTCAAACCATCTCTTCCATCGACCATAATGGGCAATGTGAGATCACTGGCTAACAAGATGGATGAACTCCAAGCCCTTTCAAGGACTCAGCCAGAGTATCGGCAGTGCAGTGTTATGTGTTTCACTGAGACGTGGCTGCAAGACCATATCCCCGATTCCAGCATCTCTCTGCCAGGATTCCTGACTGTACGAGCAGACAGAGATCTGAAGAGGAGCAGGAAAAGAAAAGGAGGTGGAGTGGCAGTGCTTGTCAATAACAGATGGTGCCATCCAGGTCATGTTTCAGTGAAATGTCGTCTCTGCAGCCCAGATGTTGAACTCTTGGCAGTAAGTTGTCGCCCATATTATTTGCCAAGATAGTTCACCAGTGTTGTCTTGGCAACCGTTTATATTCCACCTTCAGCCATTGCTGAAAATGCATGTGATGCCATCAGTTCCGTTGTCGCTAAGCTACAAACCCAGCACCCCAATGCATTTGTGGTTATATCTGGTGATTTTAATCATGCCTTGCTCTCTGCTACACTTCCAACATTTCAACAGTTTGTCATCTGCTCCACCAGAAAAAACAAGACCTTGGATTTGTGTTATGCAAATGTAAAGAATGCATACATGTCCAAAACAAGACCTCCTCTGGGACAATCAGATAACAATCTTGTTCTTCTCTGCTCAGAATACAAACCACTTGTTCAGAGGCAACCTGTGACAAGAAGAACTGTGAGAAAATGGTCTGAAGAAGCCCTGCAGGGTTGTTTTGAGACCACAGATTGGATGACTATCTGCCAAGGAAATGAAGAGGACATCAATGCCATGACTGGATGTGTCACTGACTATATAAACTTCTGTGTGGACAACATCATACCCACCAGAACTGTGAGATGCTTCGCTAATAACAAACCCTGGATCACCAGTGAACTGAAGAATCTGCTAAATGAGAAAAAAGAGCCTTCAAGGAGGGAGACAGGGAATTATTGAGGAGTATACAGAAGCAACTGAAGATCAAGATCAGAGACAGCAAGGAGGCATACAGGAAGAAGCTGGAGAACAAACTACAGAGGAACAATATCAGAGATGTCTGGTCAGGGATGAAGAAGATCACAGGCTTCAAGCAGAGGAAGGATTGCACAGATGGCAGCCTGGACACAGCCACTGAACTGAACAAGTTCTTCAATAGGTTCAGTTCAGGAACAAACCCAGCATCCTCCTCGCCTGTCCCCAGCCAATCAGACATCCCATCCTCCTCTGATCCAACATTTTCCTGTCACACGCCAGCTCTTTTGTCCTCCAACGCAGTCATGGACTCTTCTGGTTCTATAAATCTGTCTTCAACCAAGTCAGGAGATGCTGCTGCCCCATTTACCTCCCCCTCCCACCTATCTGTCTCTAGAAGTCAGGTGAAGAGGCAGCTGGAGAGACTGAACAGGAACAAGGCTGCAGGTCCAGATGGTGTCAGCCCCAGAGTACTGAAGGCCTGTGCAGAGCAGCTCTGTGGGATTGTGCAGCACCTCTTCAACCTCAGCCTGGCCCCGGAGAAGGTTCCAGTCCTGTGGAAGACATCCTGCCTTGTTCCTCTTCCAAAGAAAACTCGTGCATCAGTCAATGATGACTACAGACCGGTTGCCCTGACATCCCACATCATGAAGGTCCTGGAGAGACTCTTGTTGGTTCACCTGAATAAGCAAACTAGAACATATCGGGACCCGCTGCAGTTTGCTTATCACCATGGAGTTGGAGTTGAAGATGCCGTCATCCAGCTGCTTCAACCAATCCACTGTCATCTGGACAAAGCAGGCAGCACTGTCAGGGTCATGTTCTTTGATGTCTCCAGTGCATTTAACACAATCCAGCCTGATGTACTTTGCCAGAAACTCCAGAAGACACAGGTGGGGGCCTCAACTATCGCCTGGATTAAAGACTACCTGACAAACAGACCACAGTTTGTGAGGCTGAAGAACTGCACATCAAACCAGGCGATCAGTAACATTGGAGCACCACAGGGGACTGTACTCTCACCATTCCTTTTCACCCTGTACACCTCAGACTTCCAGTACAAGTCAGAGACCTGTCATCTACAGAAATACTCAGATGACTCTGCAGTTGTCGGGTGTATCAGAGATGGACAGGAAGCTGAGTACAGAGAGCTGCTGGAGCGCTTTGTGGCATGGTGTGGAAACAATCATCTGACCTTGAACGTGAACAAAACAAAGGAGATGATTTTAGACTTCAGAAGAAACAGGGTGGAGTCAAACACTGTTTCCATCATGGGAGAAGAAGTGGAGGTGGTTGAGGAATACAAACACCTTGGAGTTCACCTGGACAACAGACTGGACTGGAGAAAGAACAGCGAAGCCGTTTACAAGAAGGGACACAGCAGACTGCACTTCTTGAGGACGCTTAGGTCCTTCAATGTCTGTAGCAAGATGCTGCAGATCTTCTACAAGTCTGTTGTTGAGAGTGTAATCTCTTCAGCCATCGTCTGTTGGGGTAGCAGCATCAGAAGCAGGGACCTGAAAAGGCTCAACAGCCTAATAAAAAAGGCTGGTTCTGTTCTGGGGACGACTGTGGAACCGCTGGAGGAGATAATGCAAAGAAGGATTCTCCAGAGAATCAAGAACATGATGGACAACCCTGAGCATTCTCTTCACAAGACTGTCCGACAACGGAAGAGTGTCTTCAGTCAGAGGCTTCTTCAGTTTGGCTGCAACACTGACCGCTACTGGAGATCCTTCCTGCCAACAGCCACTGTAATATACAACAACTCTTTGATGACTTGATTATTATTATTATTCTGAGCTACTACAGCATCAATTTCCCTCTGAGATTAATAAAGTATTTTTGAATTGAATTGAATTGAATTGAACTGAATTGAACTGAATGCTAATAATGCTGGAAAAGGTACTTCACAGAAAGTTTACAGAGTTAGTGCAACCAAGTGGCCACAATAAAAGAGAACTGTCCCAAAGGGCAAAGCAACAAACCAACGATAGGCTAAATTTTGAGGAGAAAACACGGGTGGATGTACGTTTGTTTCAAACAAATGCCTATTGTTGTCTGTCTGTGACATTCTCTGGTACTTTTAACTGACATTTGATGATTATTTTATTTTCAGAAGCTGAACATGTCATGAAACACTTTAACCCTCCCACTGTCCTAATGGGTGTGACCCTGCGAGGAAAGTGTACCATTGAGCAGGGTTGCTGGTTTATCCCTTGGGTCCATGTGGCGGGGTGAAGAGTGAGCACTACCTCACCCCTGCCACATGGACCTCACAAGGGGTGGCCAGGGCCCCTGCTCTGGCTCCGCCCCTGGCTTGCGTCTCTGCTCCCCGCTACACTGAGAGTCCACATAAATAGTGTAATATAGGTAGAAACAGGATCTGGGTGTTAAGTTGAGGGCTTCAGGGGAGCCAGACAACCTTTTAGGAGAACCAGGTTCCCCTTAGCTCTCCTGTAATTTGAACCCTGTATCCGAGTTTGGATCGGAACGTAATGCCCGATCCAAGTCTGAAACCGCATGATCAGGACAGATTTCCGATCAAGTGCAACAGAACAGAACAGACATTTCAGTTGTGTGTGTCCGCGTTATGTTATCACGAGGTTACCCTGGAGACAGCTATGGTTGTGGCCTCTTGCTGCTACTGTACTGTCTGTGTGGCTGTATTCCAGCCACTGATTGGTCCAGCATGGAGCAACACCTAATGATGTTCATCTGCTCTTTCTGTTCTCATATGTCTGTCAAAGAAAAGTTCTTTTTGCTGTCATTCTACAACCCATAGCTGGAACGAGATCATGTGAAATGTTGATTTGGTGTGCAGGATCTAAAGGGTAGGATCCTGGTGAAAGGGAAGAAGGGGAAGACACAGGAGCAATGCTCATCTAGTTCCTCAGACCTCAGCTCCTCGGAAGAGGAGGCCAGTCAGAAGCAAGCAAAACCCAAGACAAACGAGGAAGACAAGGTTGGTCGAGCACCAGCAGCTCACTGTCAAAGCATTTTCACGTACAGCGGTCCTGGATGAAGAGCGGTTGTCTGAGTAAAGTCATGGGTGTCTGTGATTTCAGCCAGGTGTATCCAGACGGAGTCCAGAGTTGTCTGAGCTGGTGGTCTACACTCGCAGTGTTCCCTTTAAAAGCTTTGAGCTTTCTGCCAAAAGTCCAGCGACTGACATGTCTTCATTCCCTGAGAGCGTTGCGCTCAGGCTCATCAAGGATTCAGGTGTGGTTGTTATTTGGACAAAGTAGCATTAGCCTTGCTCATCCCGACACTAAATGAACTAACAGCTTGTGTCCCACCACTACAGGGACGCATTTCATCCGTCACAACAGTCACCAGCTGAGCAGGATCTACCCCTCAAGTCAGCGCCTTGGTTCATCCAACTACAACCCTCAGGAGATGTGGAACGCCGGCTGTCAGATTGGTATGACGGTTTTCTGTTATCGTCATATGAAGACAGCCAAAGTGCAGTCCCCTTAAAGGTGCAGTGACGTTCTTGGAAAATGAGGTTGAAGCGAACAACAAACAACAAAACCCCTCCCCACTGCCCGCCCTGCTCCACTGGACCATACTCAATAAAAGAGAATGAACATGAAGTAGGTGACTAAGTGACACAAAATCAAATACGACTTTAAAAGAAACAGAAAGAAATACAGAAACAGCATAAAAAACAACACTAACTACTCCCATACAGTATTGAAATGGTTAGTTTAGCCCCTCAAAGTATTTCAGTACTGTATGGTACACATAAAGTCCTTTTTACAAAATAATGCCATCAATTTGCCGCAATGCCGTGGCGGCATCAGGGAACCTTTGGTCGTATATAAGATCAGACCGTGGCGGTAATGTGGCGCAATCGTGGCAATTTTATAAAAGATTAGGTGATGGTGGCATAAAGGGGGTATGGGGCGGACTCAGCACCGCCGCAGACTTGCGTTTATCTCCGTTTAACTTGCTTTTTATTACGATTGAAGCCGTGATCGTTAAGTTTTTTTAACAAGCAGCTCCTAAAGGTGTCTGTCCCCATCAGTCCCTGTGCAGTCTCTGGTGATCTGAGCTTCAGCTCTAACAGAGAGGCTCGTGGAGCGCTGCGGCGTTCCAGTTTGCCATGTCAGCTGATTTTGTTCAAAAAGCAAACCTTATTGCCCGTGTTTACTTTCATTTTCAATAAATTTGCCAGCCGGAGCTCAGCAATAACTCCCCACGCCATCATGACATCTGCCTCTGTTGCGCCAAAGCACATACGACAGACCATTACCGCAACATTACTACCAAGCGAGGGGGAACGAATGCCGCAAAATTCGTGCAATGCCATGCCAGCATTGCACGTTTATAGACATACCATTGCGGTAATATTACGCCCAATTGCCAGCATGGTGTGTCTTGTAAAAAGGGCTTAAAAGGATAAGATATACCCCGCCCATAGCTCTGTGGGGGCAGGTTTGACACCAAATGGGAGGTTCCCACCACTGATATTTTGACCGTGCCTTGTCCCGCCCAGACAATCCAAAAACGGAAAAAGAGGTAGAGCTGAGGATGGGGCTGTTACAGTTGGAACAAATGAGCCAATGTAGCAACTAGGTAACTTAGCTAACCCAAGAAGCTAAAAAGGAGCTCCGGGGTAGCCAGAAAGCATGGCTGCTTGGCTTCCATGCAAGGCTGTGTTCATGCTGGTCACAGGTCACAAGCAGAGCCTCAGACTGCTGATTGGAGCCGGGCACCCTGTCCGCCTACGTGAGGTCACAACAGTGTTGGAGTTCAGTGAGAGCTACATGCAAACAGAGGTTTTTTTGGATGCTTTTAGCGAGAGAAATGCAATAAAGTTACTTCAAAAAAAAAAATTCAAAAAGCAGCGTTGTTTCTGTAAACTTCCTCAGAGAGTTCCACAGTTGAGCAGCACAACTAAAACCTAGCACAGAAGCCAGGTGGACGCGTGGCGCGTCTCGGACCCCTGGGAAGACCGGAGCTTGTTGCCGCCTGCACGTAGCAGCTGTTTCTGGCTGAGAGACAAGGAAGGGCTGGGTGCCCACCTCACTGGGCTTCCTCCGCAAGGATGAAGCAGCAGATTTACGGATCTCTAATCACAGGACTGTCGCTGTGCTGTTAAAGGGAAGGGCTCGTTACCGAAACTCACCAAACCTCTCCCCAGTTGCTACCTTGCAAATCTTTGACCACAGTGGTGCAGCGAAGCCCCGAAGCCTCTGCTAGCTACCAGTTTAGAAGTTTCGGTACCCAGTCAGCCCCTCCAACACGTTATGTTTCAACCCACCTTTTAGGCAAACAGCATTTCCCCCATTCAACCAGCAAAATACAGAGGTTAACGGCTGCAGGGGAAATAGCGAGGGTTGACAACCCATGGAAGACTCAAAAGGTGACTGACCTGTGGCTGTGGAGATGTGGCTATTGTGGGCATATTCCACCCAGGCTAGATGAGAGCTCCAGGGGGATGGGTGAGCTGAACAAACATAACGCAGCGTGGCTCCTAGTTCTTGATTCACCCGCTCACACTGACTGTTGGTTTGGGGATGGTATCCAAAGGTGAGAGCGACCCGAGCCCCTAGTGTCTCAGCAAACTCCTTCCACACCTTTGATACGAACTGGGGACCCCGATCAGACAAGATCTCCTCGGGGATGCCATGCAGGAGGAAAACGTGCTTAATAAGGAGTTGTGCTGTAACTGGAGAAGAAGGGAGAGACTTTAAGGGGATAAGATGACATGCCTTAGAGAACTGATCTACAATGGTGAGTATCGTGTTGAAACCATGGGAATCTGGTAACCCACACACAAAGTCCAGAGCAATATGTGGCCAGAGTCGAGAGGGAGTGGGTAAAGGATTTAATAATCCTGCCGGTGATTGGTGGTCCCCCTTTTGCTGGGCGCAGGTGTGGCACCCCGATACGTAACTCTTAACGTCTCTGTTCATCGACGGCCACCAGAAGGTCCGTTTAATGAGGGCCACAGTGCGTCCTACTCCGGGATGAAGGGCAAACTTGCCCATATGCGCCCAGTGATTTTATTTTGTAGGTAACATGATTATTTAAGTTAGGGGTGTTTTGTTGTTTTGGCCTTTGGTTCACCCTGAGTTATATTTATCCTCCCTCGCTTTTAGTTAATATAGAACTTGTTAATAAAAATCCTTGTATATAAGTCAGACTGTGGTGTGGTACTTGGGATCTGTGGAAAATGGGAATCCACCTTCATGTTGTGGCCTGGCCCCTCCTAGACAGGCTGTAACAGTCATCTAAGTAGACTGGCACAAACTTATTGATATAATCTCCCAAAACAGAGTTTACCAGAGTCAGAAAAACTGCTGCTGCGTTAGTTAGTCCAAAAGGCATTACTAAATACTCAAAGTGACCAAGGGGTGTCTTAAACCCGAGGACCGGATCACTGAGGGCCTCTGTAAAAACAGCGACTAAGGCATCCTCATTCCAGGAGGTCCTCGCTACCAGTGTGCAGAACCCCAAAGACATATCTGCCACCAACCCCTTTCCTTGCGACAGAGTCCAGAGCCTTTTACTGATATCTGTAACAGACATTTCCAAAAGTTTGCTTAAAATCCAATAAAAACTCAAACGATCCAGTTAGGAAGGTGTCACAATGGCTCTTGGCTTCGGCCCATCTCAAAGCCTTTCCCCTAAGAAGACCCACCACGTTCAAGATCTTAAATGAGTCAGCGGTAAAAGCTCCAGGCGAGCATTCGACAGCTAGATGGCACTGAAGTAGGAAGCTGTGACAGTCCTCAAACTCTCCGCTGGAAGTGACTGATGGTGGGGATGCCGCCAAACAGAAGTGGGTGACTTCCGTAGGAACAGTAACTTCCGGTCCGGGGGCAACGGGAGCTGCCGAGGCGGTTAACGAAGGTTCCGCTGTGGAAGTCTGTGGTTGTTGTTGGGACAACCGGTCGTGGATCTGCCGCACCAGCGCCTCCAGCTGCTGGTAGCGGCTGCTGGCCACGTTTAACTGGTCCATGAGCAGCGGCAGAGTTTGTTCCTGCTGTCATAACCTGTGGGAGAGATCGGTGAGGGTTGTGTCTGTGGGGTTAGTGGTTTGGCCAGATGATTCTGTCAAGGTTTGGGGAATGAGTCTAACCGAAGACATGCAGAATCACAACAGAACACCGAATGAGGGAAAAATAATATATTTATTTTAAGGGGGGAAACTGAAGGTGCACTGGGAAGTCCATTGGGATTGGGAACGGGAATGCAGCATCTGGAGAGGGGAAAGCAAACACAGGTGTTGGGTTATTTTTTAATAAAACCAGGTCACCTTAAAGAGAAGTCAAATGCACAGAGGATTAGAGCAATGTTATTGTTCAATTCTACTTTGCAAAGTGGAGGGATGAAATGAATACACACCCAAGCATGGTTCACAGGATCTCTCAGCGAACATTCGTTCTCTGAGGGTTTTTATTAGCAAGCGCACATAACACGTCACATCACATTCCTAAACTGCTCTGTAGAGATCAGGTGGAAATGTAGGGAGTAAAAACAATGCCACAACTCCCTCATACAAAACCAGGTGCATTCAGTCAAAATTCTATTGCCCAAGGCACAGACCAGCGTGGTCTGAGGAAGGTCGTTGTCCTCCCTGTTGAGACAGGAAAGCTGGCGAAGCATAACACTTCCATTTTAATGAATCAACAGGTGTTTCTTATAAGGCAGCTATGATTTTAAGCAGTAATGTCAGCGAAAAACACGTTTTCTCTATCAACAGTTGAGTCCTGGGAGGTAAGTCTTAACTAGGAAGGTGCAGAGAAAAGATTTACTGGGAGTTGGGGGAAACACTGGTGTGAGGGGGCAGGTTGAGAGCCAGGGTATATCCAAGTGGGGGGGTCAAGGAGAGGGAGCATGAGGCGAGCAGGAGAGCGGGTCGGTCAGGGTGAACGGAGAACGTGTCTGAACAGAGTCCGGGAATCCTATGGAGCACGAGTGAAGAATCCTGGGGCGTAGCAGTATCCGGAGGCGTCAGGAAAAAACCTGAAGGCACGTAATCACAAAAATCCACAACCACGAGAGTACAAAAACACTAGTCTCAAAAACCTAGAAGACACAACGAGGGCTGGAAACTACCAAGCTGTAGTAATCATCCGGCATCGAGCTGTGTTCTCCATCCACCTTATGTAGGAGGCCCGCTAATTGCTGACCAGGTGCAGCTGGAAAACTTCCTCTCCTGCAACACGCTCAAAGATAGGTTGTTGAGAGGAGTACTCACCCCGGCTCATGACATAGACATGTGTAGTCATTATTCTTGCATTTTAGTGCATCTTAATTAAAAGTTAATAGTTTGACATAAAACCGGCAGTGTGTTTTCCTCTTTAGGCTAAAATTCTACACTACACTGAATTTGAATCAGCCATTGCTAAGAGCTACCAGGTGCTGGTGTGATTTTGTGTCAACTATACTGCCGCTGTGGGCTATAAAAGCAGCCAAGTCTTGGGATAGGCCCCACCTCCATAGCGAGTTGGAATAGCAAGGCACCTCATGAGCCATCAGACACAATGGTACAGCTCAAAGCTGCTCGCCTCCAGAACAAACCTTCCTCCCATTCCTCTGTCTATTGGTGAAGCAGGTTAGCCGTCTGTGTCACTTATTGCCCTATCACCTAGTGACTGTCGTCCACTGGACTCACTCTGTCAGTGCCTAGAACAAGTAAACGACTGGATGCAGTCGAACGTCCTTCAGCTAAACAAAGACAAGACTGAAGTTATGGTCTCTGGCAACAAGAAGGTTAGGATGGATGTTATTGCTCAGCTGGACTCCAGGGGAATAAAGACAGAGACCAGGTTAGAAATCTTGGTGTCATCATTGACTCAGACCTGAGCTTCTCTGGACATATGAAGGCTAGAACTAGATCAGCGTTTTATCACCTTCATCAAACATCAGGAGTCAGAGGTCTCGTGTCCAGACCAGACTTAGAGAAACTCATTCATGCTTTTATTTCTAGCCGGCTGGACTGCTGCAATGGTCTCCTAACTGGTCTTCCCAGAAAAGCTGTGAAGCAGCTGCAGCTTGTTCAGAACGCTGCTGCTAGAGTCTTAACAAGAACCAAGAGACCGGAGCACATCTCTCCTGTTCTTACATCCTACACTGGTTACCAGTAAACCACAGAACAGACTCAAAGTGCTCCTACTGGTTTATAAATCACTCAATGGCATGGGACCAAACTACATGTCTGATCTCATTCCTGTATACACACCCAACAGGGCTCTGAGATCCTTAGGTAACAATCAGCTGGTAGAACCTCGGGTCAGAACCAAACATGGTGGAGATGCATTTAGTTACTACGCTGCTCACATATGGACTCCGCTTCTCCATGACCTCAGACGTGCCCCAGCCCTAGAGTTGTTTATATAAACCCTCATGTACTCATCACCTTTACATGAATTGTTTCTTATGCTCCATCGTCTCCACTCTAATCTGTGATGTAACTGCTCAACCTTAATTCTGTCTTTTCCTTTTAGCTCTAAATTATAATTTTATCTGTGTGTATTTTTAATTTGTGTTCTCGTGTTTGTTGTTGGGCCATTTCCTGCTAATTGTAAAGCACGTTGAATGGCCCGTGTTTGAAATGTGCTCCATAAAAAAAAGCTGCCTTGCCTAATGAAACCTGTGTGCCATGTCTGCTGCAGTTGCTCTGAACTTCCAGACACCTGGTGAGCAGATGGACTTGAACCAGGGTAGGTTTCGGCAGAACGGCCTCTGTGGATATGTTCTGAAGCCTCCGTTCATGTGCCAGCCTGACAGCGTCTTCAATCCGGAGAATGTGGGAGGAGGCCCTGGCCATAGACCTGTCAAGTTCACTGTTCAGGTAAGCAAGTCAGAACCATCAACAAATGTCTGGTTGACCTTAGTGAAGGAATCCAGAGTCTTGAACCAAAGCAGCAAATAGACCCAAAGAAGAACTCTGAACTAGAGCCCTGCGCGGGACTGTTTTCTTCATCCCGCTCCTGCTGAATTTCTGACCATTACCGCCCGCACCTGCAGTGTGCATGTCTACTCCCGCCCGCAACCGCAAAACTCGGAGAAATTATTACCTCACAATAAAAGAGATGTATTGAGTTTGCGTCCTCAACATGTCATTTTATAGGTTATACCAGGGGTCGGCAACCCGCGGCTCTTCCATCTTTCTGATGCGGCTCTCTGTGCTTGTAAAATAATGAATGGATATTTAAATAAAATGCTTTATATTTTACTGAATTAATTTTATATCTGTATGCCAATTCTATGTAAAGATTGTCTGCGTAAACCTGAACAGGTCCAACCCGGTCTTACTGTGAGACCGGGTTGATGCGTCACGCTTGTGCGTAATCATATCGGCGCTTTCTGAGCTGAAGACGTGAGATTCTGGGATTCTCCTCAGACGGCTCCTGGATGTGTCGCCACATTGGAAACAGGAACAAGCGCTATTCAGCCAAAGTTTCATCAGGGAACATTTTCTAAGTGACAAGTCTCTCTGAGAGACCGGGTTTGGAAAACACTCGCTTCAGTGGGAGGAATCTTCCCGCATGCGCTCTGGTTCTGCAACGCGCTCCAAGCCCCTCTCCACATCTTCAGCTCGCTGTGGAGCTTGTGTAGTATGCGCAGCTCAGATGTTCAGATGGGAATCTTTTGAGTGGTTTAGCTACATCTGCGATGTGCGTAGAGTAAAATGTCAGTTCGTCTGCATGCGTCGGGGTAATTCTTTCTATTCTTTCTCCGTCAAAATAAACGGTCAAATACGGGAACTGTCCGGTCAACACAAGCCCTGCTTTTAACTGTTCTGTTTTCTTGTGAAAATTGTTGGAAAGAGATCAAATTTAACTTGATTAACACCAGAGCCAGTGTGCCGTCATCTCCGTGACGCTAAATGAGGGAAAAACAAATAGATCGGGTCCTGCACCTCTTTTAACACATCGGTCAGGATTGACGCACTTTGTTTTCATTTAGTTTTTAACCCTTTAACGCCGAGGCGTCACCAGGATCACCGGTGACGCCTCGGCGTATGTGATTTCAGATAACTCCTCGCTATATTAAACTATAGAATTCTTAAAAAAAGAAAACACAAAGGAGCTGCTGTGTGGGGTTTAAAGGGTTAATGAAATCAAGGCCGTTTCATATTCTCTTCTCCTCTGTAATCAGGCAGTCATCGAGGTCGCTTCTCTAACAGAGACCTGAATGAGAAATATTAACACAATCGGAGAAACTCCTCCAGATGTCTGACTGGCCTCGCTTCGGTGTTTGTGTCATAAAGACCTTGTTTCAGCTTCTTTTCAACATCAGTTGCCGACTCCATCATACTCATCCCGATCCCGCACTGTTTCTTTTAGCCGACCGTTCCCGCCCGCAGCAAAATTCACACCGCCCGCCCCCGCAAGATTTGTGTTGGGTCCGGCGGGACCTGGTCCTGATGCAGCCCTCTAGTCTGAACCTCTCATCTGTTTCAGATTATTTCAGCTCAGCAGCTCCCGAAACCAGAGTGGGACAAGCCCACTTCCATTGTGGATCCTCAAGTAAGAGTGGAGATCCATGGAGTTCCCATTGACAATATGAAGAAGGAAACTCCTTATGTGGGGAATAACGGTATTTACAGGACAGGAACTTGGAATGTTGACTTACCAAAGTTTGAAAGAAGAGTGAATGAATGGCCTCTGTGTCTCAGGCTTTAACCCGCGATGGGACTGCACCTTTAACTTCATGGTCCATGCGCCAGACCTGGCTCTGGTCCGGTTTGTGGTCGAGGATCACGACTTCACCTCCAGCAACGACTTCCTGGGACAGTACACTCTACCGTTCAGCAGCCTGCGTACAGGTGGGTCACGCTTTGCTTCAGTCTGGAAGTGGATCACATTCTCAGTGAAACTTCCTGGCCCTGACCCTTTTCTTCTGACCTTGCAGGTTACCGACACGTCCCGCTCTTGAAGCTGGATGGGTCCAGCCTGTCACCAGCCTCCTTATTCATCCACGTAAAGGTTACGCCATGTTAGGATGGTCCATCCAAATCCTCATCAGCTCCAGATGTTCCACCATGGTGGCTTTTATCTGCTGGATCAAACCCTCAAAGCCATCCCAGGTCCTTAAACCACTGAGCTGATCAGGAGCAGAGAGGCAGCTGTTTCCTCGGTCATTAAGTCTGGTTTGATGCATGCTGATGAAGAAAGGAGCCCTGGGACTGATGACAGAACCGTGTCACATGGTTTACCTGCAGTCTGAGGACACAAACATGTTAAATCAACCACTCACCTGACCCTGAGGGTCAGGCAGATTATGTACCTGGTCACAGCACGGCGGGCATTACAGATGTTTCTACGTCAGCAGGGTGGTGAACATCTTCAGTTCTGACACTTTTAATTCTTTAAATATATTATTTATGTTAGACAGGAATTCCCTCGTTTCTAGGACAGATGTGGTTTATAAAGCAGGAACTGCTGCAACCGTGTGTGTGCAGGCTGGATAATTAGTTTGAGTTAGTAAATGTTTATTAGTAGAGTTGTAGTCAGGATTCTATACAAGCGTGAGGCTCTGCTCGTTTATGCACCTGATCTATCAGTCTGTGACTCTGACCAACCTGCTTAGTTTCATGTTTAGTTAGAGTCTGCTGATCTCTGATGGCCCTGGTGGACAGGTGTGTGAAGGCTTACATGTTGATGGGATGCTAGGACCTTATTACTGTAACAGAAGTTTTCTCTGCTGACATCATCAGGTCAGCGGCTTTAGAGTTATCGTATTTGGAGTTAACTGACATGTTCTGTGTTCATAATCTGTGAAAAGCAGCAGCTCAGAGAAGTTTCCTCCCCAGCATCCAGACTGATGATAAACGCGTAATCTCATTCAATCCAGTTTATTTCTATAGCGCCACATCAGGACCAGAGTCGTCTCAAGGACACATAATAAACATCCCAATACAGGTCAGGTCATTAAGCCAATCAGAAGAAAGTTTCCTATATAAGGAACCCAGCAGGTTGCATCAAGTCACTGACTAGTGTCTTTGCGGTAAAATCGGCCACCGGGCCAGTTTTAATATATTTTTGATATTTATCTCGCGGGCCACATAAAAATGCTCCGTGGGCCGCTTCTGGCCCGCGGGCCTTGTGTCTGACACATGTGATATAATCCCTGTCTTGTCTCTGTGTTGTGTCGGTCCATTATTGTTGTCAGCGTTGTTCGTGCTCTATGTGACCTTTATGTCTCCAGGTTTTGGTGCTCTAAGTGAGCTTTTGGTGTCCTGAGTTCCAGGACTTTTGGATTTTTGGCTCGCTGCCTTTTTGGATTTATTTTTGTTTCATCCTGCAATAAAAGGATTTTTACTTTGTATCAACTCCTGCCTCTTGTCGTCTGGGTGATCTGCATTTTGGGTCCTAACCATCCCCTCAGCGTGACAGCTACAATGATGTTCTGCTGAGCTGTGGTGGCCTCATGGAGGGGGCCATCGTCTAACACACTGCTGCTAACCACTAAAACATTCTCCCTCTCCTGATAATAACTTTTTACTCTCTTTGACATTGAATGTGCTACTATTAGTTTACCCGTTTAATTATAGATCCACTAGGACAAATACAATAAAGTTTATCTCTCACCAAATAGAATAACACTGAGCTGGGGAAAGGACACGCACACACTAACACACACATACACTCACACACACATACACTGAGCTTGGGAATGACACACACACACACCGAGCTGGGGACAAAGAGGCTGGAGCTACAACTGGAGGGGCTGGGGATGACACAATGAACACCGGCCTTGAGGGGAATGATCTGAAGGGCTACAAATAGAAGACACTTAAGTGAGACACAGACAAAGGACACATGAGGGCGCTATGAGACACAAAAGGGTAATCTAGAGAGGGATGGAGAACATCAGGAGACACATGGGGAAAGACGCAGACCATGACAGTAGCTTCTTCTGGGGAGAAAAACACTGAAATAGCAAGAAATAATACAGTTAAAGAGCAGACTGTAGAAGAAAGTAGTAGAGTGTGGAAAGTGGTCAGTGTGTCCTCCAGCAGTCTAAGCCTATAGCAGCATAACTACAGAGATAACTCTGGATAATCTATCCTATTTAGATGGAGGCATGTTGGAGGCAGGGCAAGGGAGAGCCGACTGTACACTCCACCTCCCTCTACTCCCCCACTACATGTGGGAAGCCCCTGCTGGCTGATTCTACTGCCATTCAAGGGCTTCCCCTAAAGGTAGGCATGAATTTCAGCCGGTCAGTCATTCAGTGGTGGGTGTGTTGGGTCGGTTCAGCCTGAAGCAGACATCCAGGGGAAAAGGTCTGACAAAGTAGTCGGATGAGCGTGAAAACACACAGGCTACCCAGATGTGAACACAGTATGCACTACCAGCGTCGTCCCATTCAGGAATTTTACCTCGGGTGGAAACAGAAGAAACCTTGAAAGTCTGAAAAACTATTGATCCAGAACCACTTGACATATTCAGAACATCTGGCTGGTGGGAATGAAATCAGGGGAGGCAGACTGTAGTCTTGTAGCGCTGTGACAGTGTTCCTGTGTGTAATCCCCACATGACCCCACCTAAAGGGCTGTTTCTGTACGAGTCCGTGCTGTTGGCTAGAATTTGTTTAAACAATAAAATAGATGATATGTAACCAATTATGAGTCACTGTTGGTATTCGTCATTTGTTTTACATAAGTAATGTCTCCATGAACGCGTCTGTTTGTTTATTCATCATCATCCATCAGCTTGTGAAGTTGTGAGGGTTAGGGTGATGGATGGAAGCTGCTTTGTTCCTGATGCGCTTCAGCTTGTTTAGTCACTACTTCTTCCAGTCCTTCCAGAGCAAGTCACACCAAGATCCAATTGTGCTGTAAACATTTCCATTGTCAGTATAGCACCCTCTTCAGCTTCCAACTATGCAGCAGCCGCCTTTGGTCACAGGGGGCCCAACCCACTCGGACCCTCCCCTTCCTGACCATGGGTTCCTGGAAATAAGGAAAAATTAAAGCAAGTCAGCATGGCTGTCAAGGCTGTTTTCTGACCCGCTTGTTATGTGCCAAGGAGTTCACACATGATGTCTGCTGAGCCTTAGACTCCTCCCCAGAGGCGGCCTGGTAACCAGGCCGCTGGGAGGTTTCAGCAAAGCGCTGCAGATCCGTCCGCCGCCGTCCATGAGCATGCCGCTGCACCCGTGGCCCCAGAGGCATAATGGAGCAGAGAGCGAGAGACTCAAGCAGAAGAAATCTCTGGCTACAGACGCAGCAAAGTGCTGAGAAATGACTAAAATGAGGTTAAAGGTGAGAAATGAAACACCATTGGTGACAATACAGCTTTAATATGATGTGTTCAGTCTAAGGAGATGTTGGTACAAGGGTTGGCTTTTTGGGCAAATCAACGTTAAATTATGTTAAATTCCCCTTTAAGATGACTAGGAGGCTGCGTTGGTCTATGTTCAGTTACAGTAGATGGTTTTCTTGTTTTCCATGTGCTCAGGAGGTAAGAGTCGCTCTCGGTTGGACGTGCCCAGAAAACCTCACCAGGGAGGCGTCCAGGAGGCATCCTGACCAGATGCCCGAGCCAGCTCAACTGGCTCCTCTTGATGTGGAGGAGCAGCAGGTCTACTCCGATTATATAATTATTATTATTAGCTAATTTAAAATAAACATCCAACATGTTATCATTTTTAATGTTGTATTTTCTGTTTTAAACAGAGCCTGCTTCATGCTGCAACACATGTCTGAGATTCAGATGAGATCGTTGGGCACAAATCTACCGGCTAGATTTAAGTTTTCCTGTTTTTTGTTGACCTAGAGATAATTTAGCTCGTATGTCACTAGAAGTTATCAACGACTTGTTAGAATGCACCAGAAATCAGAAATGGACATCTTCCTCGCCAAATGTTTTCTGACCCCCCACCACACAGGTGAATGTGCCCCAGGGGCACGTTTAACTGAACTACACAGAACTTGATTTTATGGGACAGAAGTTCAGGTTACAGCAGCAGAACACTTATTTATGTGGTAGGGACAGAAACTGGGCACACGTGAAGCCTCTACTTTGTTGTTTTACAGTCTCTCTTCAGCCTGACACTTTTAGTCTTCTGTGTTAGTTGGAGGGTGGTGGCCTGGGATGGTTTCAGACTCCCGGCCTGGAACATTGTCCCAGTCGGCCCCTGGACACTCCCATAGATTTCAATAGCATGTTGTGCGGTTGCCGTCACCATGCAAGTGCTTCTGGGTGCTAATGCGAGACAAACAAACCCAATTGCCAGTAGAAGATATACACTTTCAGAGCTACTGGGCATCGATGAGAAGCCATAGACTGGAGGAAGTTGTGCTGATGGAGAAAATCATACCAGGGGCTTTTCTTGATGGCGACCCTGCTAATCCTCGATAACCAGAACGGAAGCGCTGGCTCAGATGTCACGGTCAAAATGTGTCACTACGCGAGGATATTGACTTAGCAATGAAAGTAAAGGTTTATCCTGGAGTGGATGGTGGCACATGGTAATAATAATAATAATAATACATTTTATTTCAACAGCACCTTTCTAAACACTCAAGGACACTTAACAGACAGAGATAAAAGGCACAACAATAAAAGATAGAACAGCATAAAACAAACAGATTGGAGCAAAGAGAGTAACTACTGGAATGCTAGACGGAACAGGTGGGTTTTGAGTCTGGTTTTAAAGAGAGTGAGGGAATCAGGCCTAGTCCACACGTAGCCGGGTTTTTTTAAAAACGCATATCCGCCCCTCCAGAAACTTGCATCCACACCACCTCGTTTTAAAAAACTCTGTCCACACGTACCCGGATAAATACGTTGTTAAGGACATGCCGGACCTGTAGGCGGCAGTACTTCCCCCGAATTGTATCCAGTCAGCGTAACTTTTCGTCTTCCTGTGGTCTTCCGCTAGGAGCAGTAATTCCGCTTGCAAAAACAAACAAGCAAAACGCGCTTGGACAATTGATAAAGCGAGCGCAGCTCTGAGGGCATCCATGCTGTCGGCTAGTGTAAACACAGGTCGCACACGTGATGTCAGCATTTTTTTGTCGCGAAAAGTGACGTTGCGGACCTTAAAACTCCGGTTTTGTCTGTCCACACGCAGACACCCAAAACGGAGAAAACACAGATCTTCACTTTGGCCGGAGTTTTTAAAAAGATCCGTTTTCATGTGGATGACAGGCCAAAATGTAGAAAAATATCTACGTTTTGGCAGATCCCCGGCTACGTGTGGACAGGGCCTCAATGTTACGGAGGTCAGGAGGGAGTGAGTTCCAGAGCTGGGGAGCAGAGCAACTGAAGGCCCTGCTCCCCATAGTGACCAGACAGAAAGGTGGGACAGAGAGGTGGATGGAGGAGGAGGACCTGAGGGAACAGGTGGAGGTTGAAGGATGAAGGAGGTCTGAGAGGTACGGGGAAGCTAGGTTATGGATGGCTTTTGAATGTATATAGCAGAATTTTGAATTGGATTCTGGAAGTGACAGGGAGCCAGTGGAGCTGCTGAAGAACAGGGGTGATGTGGTGGAAGGAGGGAGTTCTGGAAATGATGCGGGCTGCCGAGTTCTGGAGAAGTTCCGAAGAGAAGAGAGTGCAGTAGTCAATACGGGAAGTGATGAGGCTGTGGATAAGTATGGCGACCAAGTGAGTAGTGAGGGAGCGACGTAGGCGGTTAATGTTACGTAGATGGAAGTAGGCAGACCGGGTAATATTGTTTATGTGGGACTGGAAGGATAGTGAGGAGTCGAGGATGACACCCAGACTCTTGACCTGAGGGGAGGGGGAAACTAAGGAGTTGTCGACAGGATGTGTAGAGCTGTGGATTTTTGATAGTAAAGATTTAGTGCCGACAAGTAACATTTCTGTTTTATCACTGTTAAGTTTGAGAAAGTTTGATGTGAACCAGTCTTTGATTTCAGATAAACAATTGGTGAGGGAGGAAGGAGGGAGTGAAGAGGAGGGTTTGGAGGATACATAGAGCTGGGTGTCATCCGCGTAACAATGAAAATGGATGTCAAATTTACGGAAAATATTTCCCAGGGGAAGAAGGTAAGTGATGAAAAGGAGTGGGCCGAGAACAGAGCCTTGGGGGACGCCAGTAGTGACAGGGAAGGGATGGGAAGTGAAGGATTTTAGTTGAATAGACTGAGTACGGCCAGAGAGATATGAACGGAACCAATCAAGCGGGGTATGAGAAATGCCAAGGGAAGACAATCTATGGAGGAGGGTGGTGTGAGAGATGGTATCGAAGGCTGAACTCAAGTCAAGGAGGATGAAAGTGGAGAGCAGTCCAGTATCGGCAGCAGTGAGGAGGCCGTTAGTGATTTTTATGAGTGCGTAGCAACGAGAATTCTGCTAAATTACACGCTTTTCCAACAAAAACGAGAACCTGTCGAAGGTATTCTGTGTCGAAGAGGTTAATTCCCTTGTGAATTATTACCTACGCGCCTGGTCAACTGATAACGGCCTGACGCATACGTTGCTAAATGTAGCATTTAGCTGTTTAAGCGCAGAGATAAAACCATCGACATAAAAATATTGGACAATGGGTTTCCATAGACTCCATTAATAAGTTTTTGTGCTAAAATGGGAGGTGACCACCACCGCCATTTTGACCGTGTCACAGGTTCCGTCAAGCCCAGACAATTCCATAAAAGGGAAGAGAGGAGGAGCTGATGGGGCTGAAAGGCTGGGATCAACTGACGACACCCGGTTTGACTAGCTACAAGCTAACCTGAAGCTAACCCAAAGCTAATGCGGAGGTGGGAGCTAAGCTAACGGAGGTAGCAACCTAGCTACAACCAGAGTTAACTGTGCACAACACCAGAGCTTCTGAGTCAGAGATACGCCGGGCTGACCGCTGGGTAAAACCGGGTGGAACACAGAGGTCTCCGAGAGCTCCACAAGCCGATAGTGGGAACCCAGCTCCACCAACATGTTATATTTCAACCCATTTTCTAAAGTGCAGCATTATGTTAAATGCACTGGGTTTTACCCTATTACATTTAAATTTCATGGTTAAACAGTACATGTTAAAATCTAAGCTCAGAGCGGAGCAGGCGGAGGGAGACTAGGGGTCTTAGCCACCTCTGTTGTTGCTAGGCTTCCTGGGGCTGGAGGCTAGGAGGGAGATCTGGCCGTCTGGTTGGGGTCTGGGGTGGTAGGTTGCTGTGCTCAGCGTTGGGCGGGGAAGCCTTCTCATCAGCACCCCAGCAGAAAGGGTCAAACTCTGGTAATCGGTGATGGTTGTACCCAATGTGCAGCAGTACCGGGACCAGAGTGAATAGGGTGTGTATGGGGAGCATGAGTGAGTGTCCGGCGTGCATTTTTGTAAGTCTTGGGTTGTATGTGCATGTGTGAGCATGAGGGAGGGAGTGTGTGACTGTGTTTGTGTATGACTGTATATGTCAGGTGGGGCCTTTGGGTCCTCCCCTCTCCTGGAACTTCTTTTGATGATATAGATCTTCGTCCCCCCTCCCCCTGCCACACCTGGTGTGAGGGGTTGTGCCATGGTCTGCCTGAGTGTTCGTGGCAACCGGGTCTGGGGGTTTAAGATTTTGGCATCTGCCTGATAGATCCCGGTGGCTGCCTGGTGGGGTCTGGGTCCCTGGGCTCTGCTGGGTCCCCAGCGGGGGTGGTCGCCCATGGGTCCCGGGTCGCTGGGTCCCGGGCTCGGCCGGCTAGGGGGTGGGAGGCTGCGGGCGGGCCTGTGGGCTTGCCGCTGATATCTCCGGGGACTCTGCCGGCTGCTGGTTGTGGCCCCCCGGGGCGATCCTCTGTGCCTCTCGAGGGGGGCGGGGGCCTTCCTGGTTGCAGTCTCCTTGGGGTTCCTGTGTTCTGGGGCAGCGCCTGGATCTCTGGGACTTGGAGCTCCCCCCCCGTCTCCTGCGCATCTTTGGGGGGCAGATCTGTGGTCCCTCACACTCTCTGTTGGGCGCTCCTATAGAGAAACCTTACATAAACAAGCGCGTGTACACACACAGGTGCTCACATGGTGTTCTCAAAAGTATGGGCTTGGGCACGTTAAACACATGTCTTAAGACTATGGTGGGCACTTAATGCACTGTGATTTATTATCGTGATTCTTCAGTTAAGCAATGTTGATTATATATATATTTTTTCTTTTCATCAAGTTGACGCAGTGATAGGTAGATCTTGTTGTATTGTTGTTGTGTCCCTTTTTTGTGTCCCTTTGTTTTTTTTTTGTCTTTTTTCTGCAGGTCTGGAAGCAGACTCTTGTTCATTATTGTTTGTGTTTGTGGATGGTTGCTTGGGATGAAAGAACACTTGGAGGAGCTGCAGAGAGAGCAGGTGAGGGACTGATTTCTTGAATGTTTCCAGAACCAGAGAGATAACAGCTGCTTAACTAACCTGCAGTGGAGATTGGCAGCCAGGGGTGGGGGTTTCTTTCCGTGTGGGAAGTAGAGGGAGGAGAGCCAAGGCAAAAAATACTCACAGGGGCGAGATCCAGAATTCGCTTGAAACACACAAGGCAGCCAAGAGGTCACACACGAGGAGGCAGAGATTTGAATGCTTGCAGTTGAATTAGGCAGGTCTCTGTGGTCAATATCCAGGAAACAGGTCAGGTATCCATGAGGCAGAGAGGCAAACAGGATCCAGGAAGGGTAGAGCAAGAGGCGAGGTCAAGGGCATAAACTTGGTCAGAACATGAACATGAACATGGTCTTGGTCTTGGTCTTGGATGGATGGATGGATGGATGGATGGATGGATGGATGGATGGATGGCTGGATGGCTGGATGGCTGGATGGCTGGATGGATGGATATCTGTAGCAGGGAAGCACACAGGATAATCTGGCAGAGAGGACAGGGAGGTGGAGGGTTTAAATAGTGAGGGGAGCAGGTGGAGATAATCAGGTCAGGCACAGGTGAGCATGATGATCCTAATGAGTGCAGGTCCCAGAGAAGAGCAGCATTACACTGTGCAGGTTCAATTCAATTCAATAATACTTTATTAAACCCAGAGGGAAATTAAAGTTTCAGTACGCACAATTCTTAGATCAGACATACATACCATAAATCCTCTAATACAGGCCTGTATTTAATTAACTGCCAAGTATCATATTTTGGCCGGTGTCGGAGTCGGCGGAGGTGAATAATGGCCGCTATTTTATTGTGGCCGGGTGGAATGTGGTAACAAGGAAGTACGGGGGGCGGTTGTGTCATCGTCTCACTTGTGATTTGCCAGTGATAGACCGTGAGGGTAACTTTAACCGTGCGGAGACGAAGAGGAGGCGAAAATTTGATATCAAGTTCAAAGAGAACGTGCTGATTATACTGCTGAACACTCTGGGGAGCAGTAGCAGGGGTTGTATGAACTAGTCACTAGTCGACTTCACCGCTCTGTAGTGACTTTTTATGCCTGTCATCGACTAGTCGCTGTCACGTGATAATGACCGGCAAGATGCAGCCCTCGGAAAAGACAGCAGCCTGCTGTCAGCAGGTGACGAGCTCCTGCGCTCGGGGGGGGGGGGGGGGCAACGTGCTGTAGCGTCGGTACTGACACGCGATCGTTCATGTCGGTTCATTTCCTTTAATGTTTTCTGTCTTTTATTTGTGCCTGATGTGTTTCGCTGCTGTGGAACGGGGCGCATCACCTCGTCATCCGACGCACCGATCACTGATGCGGCCGCCAAGCAGCGAGCGCTCCGCTGTTTTAGCGGTCGGTAGATCTTTTAGATCTGCAGTTCAAAGGTAACTCATGAGGTGAATATATATGAACCCAGGTAGCAGTTTCTCTTTAGGATTGAGAGGAGATGCAGGAAGATAATAAACAGGCAGGACAGAAAAATAGTCAAATAAAAACAAGTTAGTTTTTGTACCTGCTGGTTGCAACAAACAGACACCACTGAAGGTAATCAGAAGTGAGGAACAGAAAATGAAATAATTATTTTAATGTTTAGAGCAGCAGGAACTCCGAGAGGCTGCAGGTGCATCAGTGAGTTTGCTGCCGCTGCGCAGGGGGAGGGGGGAGAGGGCTGAAGCAGGGGGAGGGGGGAGAGGGCTGAAGCAGGAACTTCCGTTGTTAAAAGAAATGTGTTTAACTTTGAAAATGTGGGCGCAATTTTAATTGTCAAAAACTCCAGCGAACCATTAGTTCATTTTGCTCAAATAGAAATAGAGGCCTCTCTCTAATTCTGGCCCTCCTTCCGATAAAGGCCTGGAGCTTGATGAGCTTGAGTCTAATACAGGCCCGGGCCTGTATTAGATGATTTACGGTACATACATGACAAGAATTGGTGACTGTGATCATTCGCAACCCGAGTCGCGCTACCGTAACAGATCAAGAGGGTTTATATGATGATAGAGGATTGAGAGGGAGGCACCTCAGAGTTACTCTCACTCGAGAGGGTAGCTTTGCTATGCAAATAGAAGATAGATTGTCCCTATAAAGCAGAGCAGGGAGACCAGTTAGCAACTGAGGGAAGTGGAATTGTCTTCATCAAACCAACATGCATGAAGCCAGGTAGTGATACTTGTAGTGATGTTACCTGTGACACACAGGATTCGAAGCTTGTATCACCAAAACGAACCACCGCAGAGCAAAGCACTGTGTCGGAGCTCGATTTGTTTACTGAAAGTCACGTGACCAATGAGCGACGACGCTTCGATTCACCCTTCCACCCACGTGACCGCTTCACACGTCGTTTCAAACATTAAAAGCAACACAAACCGAGAGGTGCAGGTTTGTATGACCTGAGATTGACGGTTTAAGATTCAGTATTGAGTGATTAAACACCGAGTCGCAAAAATGGATCCTGTAGCAAAAAGAGGGCGTTCTGAGATGTGGGAATGTTTCAGTTTAATCTCTCCAAATAAAGTATTTGGTCTAGTCTAGTAAATTACCTTTATAGTAGTAATACTTGGTGCATATTGTAGGGCTGTATCTTTTAGACCGTCTGTCATTTTACTTAATTAAATTAAAATCTAGTTTGGTATGAGTTTTCTTCTTTTATTGGTAATTAATATAATAGTTGATGAGCTTTTCAGTGTGGTTGTGCGTGTAATGGAATTTAGTATGTCCTATCCTTATGTGAATTTTCTAATCTTCATTTTGTTCCTCTATTTCTATAAAAGATAACTAAATTGAGCTAATTATTCCTGCCTAATAATCCAATAGAAGTGTGAAAAGTAAAATATTTGAATATGTAGAGAATGTGAATATGTGTAAATTAGATATGTTTCATCACGTATCCCATAAAAATGTGTTGTTTCAATAATATTTGTTATGTGTTGCAGGTGCAGTGTGTTATTTGCAACCAACAACTGGCTTACAATAACAACACCTCATCAATGTTGAGGTACTTTCGTGCCAAGCATGACGCTTGTGCTCGAGCTGCAGCAGCAGTCAGGGTAAATGTCAGTATGTGTGTGTTTCAATGTCACATCATCTGTTTAAATAACTGGTTTTGTTTTATTGTCGACAGCAGAAAGGACAACACTGATGAAGCCCTGCTCAATATGATTGTTAAAGATTTGCAGCCTTTTAGCATTGTGGATGACGAAGGGTTCAGAGCCTTTGTAAGCCTTCTGGATCCCACGTATGTCCTTCCATCACGGCTGGCACTGAAGAGCATGGCTGATGCCAGATATAAGAGGGAGAAAGAGAAGGCCAAGGAAATCATTCAGAAAGCCCCTGCAGTTAGTCTGGCATCTGGCATGTGGACATCTATTCACATGGATGCCTACCTTGCCATAACCTGCCATTTCATTAATGAAAGTGATGAGTTAACTTCTACGTTACTGGCTGTTGGGAGTTTTCCTGAGAAACGTACAGCAGCTAACATCGCTAAAGGTTTGGCTACTTTGATGGAGGAATGGAACGTACAGTCCAAGCTTATGTGCCTTGTGACTGATGGTGCTGCAAACATGCTGGCATGGATGCGAGGCACAGTCACTGCATTGCACATGCCCTGAATCTGGTAGTAAGGAAAACCCTAGATTTGACCCCTGGTCTTGAGGACATGAGGGGCAAGGCCAGAAAGGTTGCTGCCTACTTCAGGACCAGTACTTTGGCCAGAGAGAGGCTGCTTTTCCTACAGAGGCAGATGGAGGCAGTGGCCCCTGTCCATAAATTGATTCAGGAGGTGGACACAAGATGGAACAGCACTTTTAATACGTTGTCCAGGCCGTATGAGCAGCGTGAACCAGTAGGTGCAGCTCTGGCATCCTTACGTACTGATGTGGCTCCCCTGACCTCTGCAGAATACGACGCCATCTCTGAATGCCTTGAGGTATTGTCACCCTTACAAGAAGCAACTGTGGAGCTGTCGGCAGAGAAATCCGTGTCAGGGTCAAAAGTAATACCCTTAATTCGTATGCTGAGGCACAGCATCACCTCAAAGCAGAGGCAGGTCAGGGGTGTTGTGGCTAGTAAACTGTGTAGTAACATTGTGCAGCTCATGAACGAAAAGCTTAGCCACTATGAGACAGCCAGTCAACATTCTCTCACCACTCTCCTGGACCCCAGATTCAAGGTGAGGCGGTTCTGTAATGCTACAAATTCAGAGACTGCGGTAAAAAGACTGACCGCCAAATGTGCCACTCTGCTGCGAAACAGCAGCACAACCCTTGACCCATCACAGCCTGCAGCTTCCTCATCGGCAGAATGCTCAGGTAACAGCTTAAAGTTCTCGTGCATATGGTGCCTTTTCTGACACTTTGCTTCTGATCGTTTCAGTGGCTGGCCTGTGGGATGTGCTGGACAGCCAGGTCTCAGAGAAAAGGAAGGTGTCCAGTGCCACAGCAAATGCCACAGTCCAGGTTCAGCGATATCTTGTGGAACCAAACATCCCAAGAGGGGAGGACCCTCTTAAATATTGGGCTAAACAGAAACGTGTACCCTAGTTTATATGTACTTGCCACGGAGGTTTTGTGCATCCCAGCGTCCTCTGTTCCTGTGAAAGGGTTTTTTCCAAAGCTGGGGAGGTTGTCAGCAAAAAAATAAATAGACTCAGCCCTGGAACTGTTGAACAAATTCTGTTTCTGAATAAAAATGACATTTGATCCCCATATTGTCACCAAGCACAACTACCTGTTCACAACCCCCCCTCACCAAAATCACCTTCACGAAGTCCTCGGGACTACAGATGGAAATCAGCCCTAGGCTACAATCTGGCCTGTTTACATTCATGTTGTCCCTACATGTATGTCCTTTAACATGCACTGTCCCAAATAAACATCATTTCATTTCAAGTATTCACACCAAGAAAAGCAATTTTAGTATATTTAATGTAATGTTCAAATTCAAGATACTTTTATTATATGATCCTGAGGAAGCTTTTAACGCTTTATTTGTTCGTAAAGTTCAATACACCATTCCTTTTCAGTAGAATTGGCAGACAATACAATGAAATACAAACATTTACCAGCAGATGTCCTCACAGAGTTTTGAAGCATCGACCCTTGAACCTTTTTTCAATACAATTGGATTGTAATGCTTTGTTGGTTCAAAAGGCTTCACATCATCATCATCACTAGTGACTTGAGCTTCCCCCATTCTGCTCAGTGCCTCTAGCTGTCTGACACAATGCTGGATCTGTCTGGTTGGTGACTCCAGGTCTCCCCTTCTGGCACACCCGTGAGCCTCCACCTGCAGAGAGTTCAGCACAGCCAGAGTAGATGCAGAGCTGTGTGTGTCTTCCCCTTTTAGTAGAGCAGTGTCTGAGTTCTAATGGAAATCACCAGTGTTGCTGTGCGCACGCACGCACACACACACACACACACACACACACACACACACACACAAAGTGTGATACAGCTCTACCAGGTTACATCTCCCTTATCTTTTTCTTTTGTTTCCCCAAGGCTCTTATCCTGTCTGCCTACAGGGCACTTCTCTGCATTCCTCCTGAAAACTCTATTTTTATTAATCATGGATTTGGTTTATTGGTCATTCAAAGCAGTTGACAAGATTTTTTCACCGATGAGAACGAAGTAGGGGGCTCCTACTTGTCCACATGGTATGCACACGGTGGGGTATGTATAGGCTCCAGAGCCGCGGGTTGCCGACCCCTGACTGAAACGCAACAGTAGAGCCCTGCGCTGGACTGTTTTCTTCATCCCGCTCCTGCACACTCCCACTGAATTTCTGATCATTACCGCCCGCAACCGCATCGTGTGTGTTACACTCCCGCCCGCACCTGCTGCGTGCATGTCTACTCCCGCCCGAAACCGCAAAACTCGGAGAAATTATTACCTCACAATAAAAGAGATGTATGGAGTTTGCGTCCTCAACATGTCATTTTATAGGCAATACCAGGGGTCGGCAACCCGCGGCTCTTCCATCCATCTGATGTGGCTCTCTGTGCTTGTAAATTAATGAATGGATATTTGAATAAAATGCTTTATATTTTACTGAATTAATTTTACATCTGTATGCTAATTCTAAATGTAAAGATTGTCTGCGTAAACCTGAACAGGTCCAACCCGGTCTTACTGTGAGACCGGGTTGACGGGTCACGCTTGTGCGTAATCATATCGGTGCTTTCTGAGCTGACGAGGATGTGAGATTCTGGGATTCTCCTCAGACGGCTCCTGGATGCGTCGCCACATTGGAGACAGGAACAAGCGCTATTCAGCCAAAGTTTCATCATCAGGGAACATTTTCTAAGTGACAAGTCTCTCTGAGAGACCGGGTTTGGAAAACACTCGCTTCAGTGGGAGGAATCTTCCTGCATGCGCTCTGGTTCTGCAACGCGCTCCAAGCCCCTCTCCACATCTTCAGCTCGCTGTGCACCTTATGTACGCGCTGACAGCGAGCTGCGCTGAGCAGTGTCCAGCTCAGATGCTCAGATGGGAATCTTTTCTTGGGTGATTTAACTACATCTGCGATGTGTGTAACAAATAAAACGTCAGTTTGTCTGCATGCGCTCTGGTTCTGCAACGCCCTCCAAGCCCCTCTCCACATCTTCAGCTCGCTGTGCACATATGCGCTGAGCAGTGTCCAGCTCAGATGCTCAGATGGGAATCTTTTCTTGAGTGATTTAGCTAGATCTGCGATGTGCGTAGAATAAAATGTCAGTTCGTCTGCATGCGTCGGGGTTATTCTTTCTATTCTTTCTCCGTCAAAATAAACGGGAAATACGGGAACTGTCCGGTCAACACAAGCCCTGCTTTTAACTGTTCTGTTTTCTTGTGAAAATTGTTGGAAAGAGATCAAATTTAACTTGATTACCACCAGAGCCAGTGCGCCGTCATCTCCGTGACGGTAAATGAGGGAAAAACAAATTGATCGGATCCTGCACGTCTTTTAACACATTGGTCAGGATTGACGCACTTTGTTTTCGTTTAGTTGGTTAAAAAAAAGTCGGGCTCAGGCTCGGGTCGGGCCAGAGAATCCTGAAAACCTTTTTGGGCCGGGTCGGACACGGGCTCAGATTTTAGGCCCCTGCAGGGCTCTAATCCAGAATGCCAGGTCCTCGAACCCCCCTTTCGGTACTGGAGCTGATGAAACAGCATGAGCAGTACTACATAGTAGTCTTTGGATTGTCTCCAGGTAAAAAGCAACAGCTGGTTCACAGCGTCAGATGGACCCCCTTGGGTCAATGAGTTCAGCTTTTATTCTGAAAGGAACCGTTGCTTAGTTGGTAAAATGCAACAGATTTTATCCAGCTTGTTGGTTCTTTGCTTAAAAAGGAAGTCCGGGTGACTCAAGTGACCCTGCCCCATCACGTGCAGAGGCTGCTCGAGGGGGTGCTGCTGCAGGAGGATCGAGAGGATGTCTCCCTGGTAAGGTCGAGGGACATGGAGCTGTGGAACAACGTGTGGTTCGTCAGAGGAGGTCCCCGCTTGGTTCAAGGATTATTGTGTGGATGTTTAGGACTCGAGGGCGAGTCCTTCAAGGCAAGAAAGGGGAGAGTGTGAAAGACAGAAGACGGGAGTTGCCGGATTCTGAGGGCGTGGTGATTGGACGCCGGCTGGTCCTTGTTACGGGTAATGAGGCCGGAGAGGACAAAAGGGTGGCAGATCTACCAAGGTGGTGTGTGTGTGGTCGACCTGTCGTTGTGGCACCGGATTCTGGGGGGTGGGGTCGTTCGCAGTCGTTTAGGACTGCCGGCGACGAAGATAGTTGAGCAGGTGGGCAGTGTTCCAGCGCTAGGAGGGAAGGCTTGACGCCTTCTTTAGGTAGCGAGGGCTGGGAGTAGTTGAGTGCCGAGACCACGCCGACATCTGCCGCCACAGACTCTGGCAGCCGGACCTAAGTTGTGGATGTACCCGCCGTCCTCGCAAGCTGAGCCTGGGGCGTTGGACGGTGTCAGAGCTCAGACCCCGGGGAGGGGGTCGCATCAACTGGGACAGCTAAGTACCGCTGCTTGCTTTTATTTATGCTGATCAGCGGGCATTTACTGTGAAGGACTAGTGTTTTATTGTTGAGTGTGATTGTTTTATTATTGCCGGTGTGAATAAAGATTTTTTGGATAAGTTGTTGCCTACTGGTGCTGTTTTTGGGTTCTGGCTGGAGGGCAAGATGTTCTGCCCGTGCTCCCACTGAAACTTATATTACAATATTGACTCTGATGAAGAAATTCTCTCATCCAGCCGGGAAGATTGACGCTGCTGCAGCATCAGACTGCTGGTGCTGCATGAGAGGTGTGTGGAGCTTACAAGCTCCAAACGTTGGGTTTGATGTTTGTTTAACCTTCTTTGGGACGTGATGGATGTAGAAATGATGGTAAAAACACCGCTAACATGACAGACGTAGCGACAATGTAAAACTTTTTTTAAAAAGCTGTAAAAAAGAGGCAGAGGCCGATGCGTTACAAAGTGTCAAAGTGTGCCACATAATCATAAAAAAGGTAAAATATGAAATTTAAAAAGAGCTTGATATATTTATATATAAATTACAACCTTCCATGTAAAACATGTCATGTCTTGAAAGAATCGGAATCGATAGGAACCGAAATTGAAACGAGAAATAGGAATTGTTCAAAATCAAACGATGCCCAACCCTATAAGTGAATATTGTTTTTAAACATATTCATGAGCAGTTTTTAGGGCTTTTATGTTTTCTGTAAAGATTGGTATGTTGAAAATCATTTAATGTTTTGCATAAAGCATTAGGTTTTGGTTAGTAATTGATTGGGAGAATAACAAATGACTGACTTGGATTGTGTAGATCAGGCAGAGCTTTGTTGCCAGTGTTCCATTGCATAACGGCTTCAAACACGTATACAAAAGTGTTAGTTTTTTCGTAAACCATTGGATGAAATTACAAAAACTGACTGAGCTCTAGTTAAGGCTCTTGCAATAGTTTGTGTGTGTGTGTGTGTGTGTGTGTGTATGCTTGGGGGAGGGTACATTGGAACTTTGTCCCCCCAGTTTGAAAATCCTACCTGCGCCCCTGATACTAGTCTTCACCAAAAAAAAAAGGTTGATTTTGGTGTGACTTGCCCTTTAAGCTGTGCTGCGTTTTATTTCTTGTAGACTTTCAGTGTTTTATCTTTGCTTGTTTGTTTTTATTCATACAGCACTTTGGTTGAGAGTTGTGCATAAAATTATTAAAATGGTGGATTAGATTATTCTGTAGAGAGGAAACAAACTAGGGTTAAACAAATAAGAGAGTGGACATTAAATAAAAAAAACTGCCTATGAATCTGTATGAAAAACTTCCCTGGAAAATGCTGCAGAAGCTAGGGATACTTTTATGGATTATTGAGAATAAAAGGATAGTTAGAAGTGTGATTTATCAGAACCGTTGGAAACCATGATGTAATCAATTCGTCGGTAAAATAATCTAAAAGCGGTTGTATGACTTTTAAAAACTACTCGGCTTCCGTACAGCTGAAAGCTATAACGATCCACGTAGCTCCATATATGCCCGTGGCTGCATAACACCGGTGTTTTGCTGCTGTTGGTGGTTGCCCTCTTCCCGTTTCCGTCGGTGTCAGGCTGAACAACCACCGCTACCAAGTGTGGAGACCGGGCTTAGCGGTAAGTGTCCTTCACCGTACGATGGCCGTGTTTAAAACCCGTTAACCGGTGAGAGCACGCGCCGGGGCTGCGCGCGCTCGTCCACTAGCTTTAGCGGTCTACCTTGACCCGCTAGTCTAAGCTAGCTGTTCTGTTTGTGTCAGGAAGAAAAGATGTTAGCGACACCGGGGTTCGCTGTAGCTATAGACGGCCAAGTGGAGCCTGCAGAAGGGGCTGCAGTCCCGGAGGCGTCATCTCTAATCCTAGGATGCCCAGGGAAGGTCCCGCCCTTCTCGCCTCTGATTGGCGGGAGTGGCTCTCCTACGATTGGCTATTTCATGTAAGCGGAAGCTGTTTCCCTCGCTGCAGGTTTGTTTAAAGCCAGATCTTGAGAAGTTTTTGAAGAAAATGTGAACTAATCGCTATAACGTCCTTTCCTGTTTAGCAACAGACCAGTTTTATTTTAGTTTGTAAAAGAACCTGAAAAACGTCAAATGTGAACTTGTAATAAATCTTGTATTTTATCACCTGTTGGCTCTATTGGGGTTATCTTATTACCTAATTATTAGGCTATTTATTAGACTATCCTGCTTTAATAGGTTAAGCCTGTTTACAAGTTAGAGCATATCTCTCATCATCAGATTAAATGTATATCATTTAATCAAAAATTAGGCTAAAGCTGATTATGATGATTTCACCAGTTTTCATTATTCTAGAGAAGAAACAGACCTGATGCACACAGCTGGGCAGAATAGGGCAGTTTTATTACATTTCATAACCAGGTAAGGCACACATGTTTATCCAATGTACGCTAATGCTTCAGACTAGAGCTGGACCATATGGCTTAAAATCAATTTCACGATATATTGAGGATTTAACCTCGATAACGATAAATGGACGATAGCTACAGGTATGCGCAGAAACAAAAGTTGTCCAATAGACGGGGCTGTCACATGTATTAAGTTGAGTTACATTGGCCTTGTTCCAGATGAGCCAGTTCTGCACAGATTCGATCACCGGTGATCGGCGCTCAGTGCATGCCAGTTAGATTTGTGTCCGACTTAACGCCAACGGCTCTGACGTCATGCATACGTAGGCAACGATATCCTCGTGAGATCAAAGCGGCTGCAGATTTTGGAGCAAGGTGCTGCACTTGCTCTCCACCGGCTGCAAAACCTAGGGCATGACGGGAAACACCTGGCGCTCATCTGATCTAAGATCTGATTGGTTCACATTCTGATCCAAACATCCGGTGTTAGAACATGACATGTTATTTGGTCACGTGTATTCTGTAAATCATGTTACGTTGATGATATAGGGCTGCAACTAACGATTATTTTCATAATCGATTAATCTGTTGATTATTTTTTTGATTAATCGATTAATCGGTTTGTTATTGTTTAGCTATTTAACCTATACAAGTGATGAATACATTTCAGTTCAGAAAAAGAAAAACAGGAGAATTGTGCAGTTGACTGCAATCTATTTTATTGCACATGAACACAGTCAGCGGTGTAAAATGAGCTAAACAGTGCAAAATATCAGTCCAAAATAATTTTATGGCATCAAAATATAAGAGGTAAATTCCATAAAAAATAATCTAGAATCTAGAATAGAGTTTGTAAGTGGTATGCATTGCTGGGGGGTGAGTGTCTTGTTCCCCATGTAGTTGTCCATCGTTGCTTGTTTTTTTTCTGCATGAGAAACACAAATAGACTGAAATAAGTACACATATAAAATAAAGCAGCACACACACTACAACACTAAATCAATATTATATTATTTGAATTAATTAACAATATACAGTGATTATTTATTTTGACAAAAATGTGTTGTGAGGCGTTTTACAGCGTTAGACAGTAAAACAGCCTTTTAATAGTAAAAAAATGACTTTTTCTGAATTTCTCCTGTATTTAAAAATTGAAAGCGTACAACTATGCCGCGTTATATTCACCTGGACACAGCTCGTCTGTATATTTTTCACCGCGGAGTTGTCCTTTTTTGAAAGAGGAACATAGTTTTGGGTTTGTGCCGTTTTTCTCTTAACGAGAACATTCTTATAAACAGACGTGCTAAATTTGGCAAGCGCATGATACACAACACAGAGGAGATTCACGATTGCATCTAGTCAATCAGAAGTAGAACACCGTAGACTGACGCAGCAAAAAAACATGTTTAACATCCACTATAACGAACTCAGCTCCCAAATTTGATCTGTGTTAGCTTGTTTATTTTCTGTTACTTACCGGGCTGGCTCTTCCTCTGCTGCATCAGCCCCCACGTTTTCGTCTCAAATGTTCACATAGGGACGTTGTGCTTCCGTGCCATGCTAGATGGTTTTTGCATATTTTGTAGGTCACCCGTCTTTTCATGGCATCTAGAGTGAAGTGCTCCCATACTTGTGAGGTTTTTGTCCGGGGTTTCTCTTGTTTTGTCGCTTCTATTTTTCTTCCGTATTTCTTCTTGTTCCGCCATCTCTCACAGCAAGATGCGCGTCAGTAACGTGTTACGTCATGAAAACCGAGGGCACTTATTGGCTCGTTTCTTCTTCTGCGGCTCCACTGGTAGATCAGTGGCTCATTACTGCCACACACTGGGGGCAAATTTAACATATTGTAAGCGTTGTCAGATTGTGGTAAAAATAGACTTTATGCGGTAAAATGTGATTATTAAACAACTAATCGATGACTAAAAAAGTTGTTAACTTCTTTAATAATCGATTATAATCGATTAAATTGATTAGTTGTTTCAGCTCTAGATGACAACTATATAGGCCATAAAGAGAAATGCGATTTGTGTTATTTTGTCACGTTTCGCACACTAAACCTACAGCTGATAACCTTTACTTATTATTACAGTCGTATCTCCATATACAATATATGATATCCACAAGCACGTGAGGATGTGTTTCTGTTGCAAACAGACACCAAATTTAAAATGACAAATTAAACAAATATGAACGCTAGCGCGATATCTTCATCCATCGTCACCCGCGAGCTACACATGTAGGGAAATCTGTCCGACTTAAACGTCGGCTTTCAGCCACTCCCCCTGCTGCGTCCGTCTGCTCTCGTCTCTTTTCCAGGTGAGGCGCTGCTCAACTCGAACACGGCCATTTTTACGTGACTCAAGGTGGTACAGCTTCTTAAAGGGACACGAACGTTGCCAACCTACCTCTTTCATTTTTTTCATTATCATATCTATTGATATGGGAAAAATTATCTCAATAAGAGTCAGAAATTTCGATAACGTTAAATTTTCGATTTATTGACCAGCCCTAGTTCAGAGTCAAAAGATATGAAGTAAGTCCAACAGTTTAATAAATGCAGCAATATTAGAAATTCACACTTTTCAGGTTTTTATGAAACATAAAATGTTTTGTAAAACAAGACAGAATGTTTATTATAGCGCTAAGTTCTCATTTTCTTTACTAAACTCCCCAAAGCAGCTTTCTGCTGGTGGCAGAAGGACACAGTCAGCACTTAGGCTGGGGACAGCTGGTTTGCTGCTAGATGAAACAGCCAATTGTAGTAGAGCCTTTCTAGCCAATCAGAGGCGAGAAAGGCGGGATCTTCCTTGGACATCCTAGGATTCCAAATGACGTGCCCAGAGACCGCAGATTCAGGGTTCTACTGACTATGAGACAGCGCCCTCTAGAGGACGAGTGATCATTCCAGCTGTAGATTCTGAACATTCTTTAGTTTATTTTTTGTTTAAGCTTTATTTAACCAGATGAGTGGATAGAGAACTTGTTACTTCACACTGTTTACAGATCACCTCACGTTACTTTGGTTTTGGGTAAAGATTGAAAGTGCCGTGGGTCCCTGGCCCCCCACCAATCAAGTGTACCCACTGGAGCTGAGTTTTACTTTGACTTAGAAAAGAAAATCGCCTAAGCTGAGCCAAGTTTAGCTGAACTGAGCTACAGTGGGAATTAAGATAAAGTACCATTTGCCGCTGAGCTGAATTGATTTGGGACACAGGTCCCAGCGACAGAAGAGTTGAAAGGGACATGAATGGTTTGGTGGACATTTTCCTTCTCTGACTGAGGGACAGTTGGACTGCTTCTCAGACAGGACGATCTTGGAGACTGTGGTCTCTCTGCCCTAAGTTCAAGTGGCTTACTTTTTGACCTCTTGTAGGGATGGGTTGTCCATTTAACATGGGGCATAATGGTGCCTGGCTTCAGATCACTCTGGGACAAAGAACATTGATAGATGTAATCAGCAGACCTGCAGCCCTAATCCTGCATTGGTCTGGTAGACCTAAACAAGCTGAGCAGTTGAGAACTGTCACAGTCCAGGCACCAGTGTTGAGACTGACATCCTGTCCTCTAGGTTTTGGAGGACGTTTAAGCATGGATGCTGTTAAAGAAGGAGATAGGAGCAGCCTGACCTCAGGCCGAATGGTGGCCCTGGCTGCAGGACTTTCTCTTGGGGCCACAGTGGGCTACATGGTCTATCGCCACGTCCGTAGCTCCAGAACCTGTAAGTTTCTGCATTTAGCTATTTCTCTTGCCAACCCTGTGTTAACCACATCATATTATGATTACCATTAACAGGTCTGGAGTCCAGTACTGAGGAATTCAGCATGGTTCTACCTATTGATGTCTACAAGAATATCTTCAGGTGTCAGGCTATGTTCCTTGATATGGTAAGCAGATGTCACATGTCTCCATCACGTTCTGCTCCAGGACTCTGATGACCCTGTCGTTTCTTGGTCTTCAGTGGCAGCTATCCAAGCAATTTAAAGACAAGGTTCACTGAGAAACCATTTTTTTACTTCTTATTTTAGGAAATTATCCACAGAACACAGAACAGAAACAATTTTCAGAAGGATCACCCTTTATCACTTTCTAGATTGCATGAGAACAGAGTAAGAGGTACAACTCATAACTGGTTGAGCAGTTTTTTGATGGACAGAATGCAGTTTGTACCATTGGAAAATATGGACTCAGAACTATTGATACGGGGTCGGTGTTGGACCAAAAGCTTTTTCATTTGTAACGTTTCCAAAATATTACTGTTTATTTTATTTGCTAATGATACAAATATATAAACAAAATATACATTTTTTTGTAATCGAATAATAGATGAATCCATAGCATTTTACATAGATGTAAATAATACACAGTATTAAGTTCTTAAGAGTTGTTTTGGACCACCAACTCAACCGGAAAACTCATAAAAAATATAAAACAAACATTTGATCAAAAACAAAAAACAAACAACGCTCCAGATATCACATTATTCATTTGTTGCTCCATAAGTGACTTATGGCATATAATATAGGGCAACACATAAAAAAGCAAAGCTAAACTGTTGTTTATAATACAAAAGAAAGTTTCAAGAATTTGACAAGAAGTTAAAGCTGGAAAACAAACTAACAGTTTGTCTATTCAAAGTAAAATCTTGAAACTAAAAGATTTGGTTTACTATATTTTATTTACCAACATTATGTTACAAATATGATCAAAACCAATCTTTTTTCTTTAGTGATGAACTTACAATTGAAATAACCAGAGATGAATGATGATAAATGACCTGCACTTGTATAGGACTCCAAAGCGCTTTACACTACAGTGTATCATTCATCCATTCACACTAGGGTTGCAACAATTATACATTTTGGTGGTAATATTATAGTCTGAGAAATAGTCACGGTTTCACGATTACCACGATTATTTTACATGAATTGATTTCATATCTGTATTAACACACAAAAGTCACACACACACACACACACACACACACACACACACATTGTATAAATTATTGATAAAGTACATGATTACATTCAATAAAGGTTTTGAACCCCTGAAATATCTTTGTTCCTTTTCAGAGATTTAGCTTAGAAAAATTCACTCTACAGCTGATTTGCAATGTTGATGTTTTACCTCCACAAGTAACACAAGCCTGGAGGATTTCTGCTGTGCGGTGGAGTTGCTAGTGCTAACAGTTAGCCTCTACTAGCAGAGACATTCTCTGCTGTTTCCTGGATGCTAAGCCAATAACAGCCTTCCCCGTCATGAGTCAAGATGGGATGAATGTTCAGTGACAGTGTGACGTAGATGTTTAGTGTCTGAGGCTGGGTGGCTCTTAAAAGAGCTTTGACCTTGGAGTCAAAAGAGAAAATGGTTCCAAATGCTTGCTCACCGATTGGCCAAACCAGTAGGCAGCGGGCGAACTAACTAGATCAGGAAGTGATCCCTATACTTATTAAATGTTTACTAATTTAGACAAATCAGCGTTTGACAAGTTTTAAAGAGTGTTAGCAACGTCCTCAGAAAGTCACGCCTTCACTCAGATATTTAGCGGTTCATTCTCAGTGTGAAGTGGAAATGTTTTTACACATGTATGCGAAGTGAAGGTTAAAACCTTAATATTACTTCCAATAATGTATGGATATACTGATTTTAAACTGTTAAATCAATAATTACTGATCTGGTGTAGTTTAAGATCTGAAATGAATTGTTGCAGGAAACATATTCATTTTAACACACCATTGGTTAATGCACACATTATTCAGACACTTTGGATTTAACCAAGAGATGGTTACATGACACTTATACAATTAAAAAGTTTTAAAAAGTCATTTATGTCAGCCAGGGAAATAAACTTTATTCAGAGTGAAAGTGTAGAACGGCTTGTCTTCTGCATGGGCCTTGAGTTCCAGCAAAGATAATTGACCTAGAAAAAGCGCTTCTTTATTTGGTAACAAGGTTGTTGCAGTACCTTTCTGGATTAGAGACCAGGCTGTTAACCTCTGGCCATTGTGATGGAAATACTTGGCCTTTTTGGTACGTTACCCCCCCAAGGGCACGGGGTCACGGACAGAAGACCACAAGGCGTTGGACAACTCTAGAGGCCCTGAGGATGCAGCAGAGGAAGACAGAGTTAGTTCTCAGGCACCAGAGCAGCAGGAGTGAGGAAAACCAAACCCTCACACAGCAGATTAGTCAATAGATATTCCAATCAACAAATTGTAATCCCACTTGGCGAAACCCGCAGACAGGGACCACGATGACAAGGAAGCCAGAGCCATGAGGAGAAGCAGACTAGACCATAGCGAACCACAGCGATCCACAGTGAATGTAGAAGATGGGGATCCCCATAGAACGTCCAGAACTCCAGATGAACCTGAAGCCAGAACAGGAGGAAGCAGAAGCCAGGAGACAGTCAGAGAAGGCAGCAATGTCATTCCCAGGCAACGAGGACATCTGGCGAAACTCAGCAAAGCATCAAAACACACACACAGGGCATTTGACCACAGACCCTTACAAATGGAGCCCAGTGGGAAAGAACAAGTAGAAATAAGCACTAGGACTATATGTATCCTATATGTGCTATGTGTATGGAGATTATGTGAATGGAGGTCAGCTGAAAGATGTGGATGTAGTAAACCACATGCACTGAAAAGGTGCATAAACGAACAAAATAAACAAAACCCTATAATTAATGTAAGGGTAAAATGAAAGCTTTTGAAAGTAATTAATGGAATCAACAATGGAAGAGCAAATTAATCAAAAATTTAAATCAAAATCAAAGGAAAGTATAAAAGGTTAGTGACAAAGTCATCAATGGTAATCGATGTAATGGAACTGTGTAGGTATGTATATGTATGTGTCCTTAAAGAAAAACTTTTGAAAAATACATGGACGAACACAAGAAGTTAATCAGTGTTAGTAATCAAACCCTCTATTTGAATGTACCACAAAAGGAATTAATGGATTGGTATTATAAAAATGAAATATAAAATGAAAATGAAATCTGTTCATAAAATTTGTGAAAAATTTATAAAAACATATTTTGACTATCCAGAAACTGAAAATATAAGAAAATGAATTTGGATTCATCTTAACGGTTAGCAGATTTAACCACATTTCACTGTTATGAAACTAGTTGTCACAGATCTTGCCACAGAAGTCCCCCAGGGCTCTGAACTAGGACCTCATCTCTTTGCCACATACACCACCTCACTGGATGAGATCATTCGATCGCATGTCTTCTCCTACCACTGCTATGCCGACGACACCCAGCTCTATCTGTCATTGCCGCCAGATGACCTCACAGTCTCTGCGCAATATCTCAATCAAAAGTGATTCCCTATGTAGGAGTTGGTAAATTGAGTGCTTTAAGAGCTTAATATATTACCTCTACTTATGACCACTAAGCTGTGATACTCTATATTGTTGCAAGTTCCCACATGCCAAAAACAGTGGCAAAAGACAGAGTCAACAGGTGGGCCACAGAGATAAGATTGGACCCACACTGAAATACACTGAACTTGCTCCTGCGAGTAAAATCAGCCAGAAGACAAGAAGGAGGGGCCCAAATGAACAACACGCACCCAAGCTGGGACAGAGGAAGACCAACTGAAGATAAAGCATCTCAGAAGAGGACAAGCCCTCCATAGAAAGTTCTGGACTTTGGGGGGAGCTGAAGACCAGTTTACAAATGTGACATCATATGAGTTTGGCTGTCATGTGTTGAGCTAAGATAAGAAACTGACAAATGATCACATTGTTTTGCTGTCTCATGACTGTTTGAGTTATTGCTTGGCAATTGTTTAGAATAGTATAAAAGGAGCAGCTAGGAGTAGAGAGGACACAACAGTTGGGGCAGACAACAGTGGAGAGACAGAGCAGAGCTGAGATAGAAGAGGTCGGCCTCCGTCCGCTGGACAGGTCAGTCGTTGGGGAGAGAAGGAGAGAGTCGTACCTAGAGTTAGAGAGTGACAGGTTAGTGTTGACACAAGTCAGCCATTTATTCTCAGGAAGATTTTAGCATTAGCATCCTCCACAGGGGAAAGGTTAGTTTTATATTTGCTTATTTTTTGTATTTTGCAATTTTTGAAATACATTTTTGGAAAAAGAAACCTCATTCTTGATTCTTAAAGGTCCTTTTTAAAGGTTTGAGTGGGAGCCCCGATCCAAAACAATAGGAGAGGTAAGCATATTGTAATTACAGGTTCCTGAATTTTCAGGACTTGCTTTACGGTTTGTGACAGATTAAGAAAAAGAAACCTTAAGTAAAGAAGCTGGTCTTCTCCTCTCCCGTGAGTAACGAGATGTCTTAAGGATGATAAGCCAAAACATGAGTAGGTTAAATTGGGCTCTGTTTGCAAGTGTGAAAAAGTCTCCACCAGCGTGGGAAGGTTGGATTAATTAGATTAATTGATAAATCTATGTTAGCCTGATCAACTAACAAGAATCATTTTCTAGTTACCAGCCACCCACAAAGCTGACAGAGGCGCAAATTAATCCTAATATGACCCAAAGAATTGCCAGCATGGACGGCCCCCAGCTGAACTTCCGCCTCAGTATTTAAAACAATTAAATAACAGGAGAAATCAAAAGGGAAGTGTGCTATCACAAAAGAAATAGTACGGCATATCATTCTCACCTTAAAATACTGAATTCTAATTAGGGAGCCCAAACCAGGGTCTAATACAATAAAACTCACCGATGCCCCATGAACCCTGAGAAAGCAACGCAGTCTTATAAGTTCTAACGGAACCAGGTTTTAAAGGAACCGACAAACAGGACACACTCGCGACAATATAAAATATCAACCTGCTTGGTCTCTGGATGTTTAATCAGAAGATTCTAGGATTCTTTGTTTATTCAGGGATTGTAGAACACTTTGTCTTGATTCAGGAAAGAGTCAGGTTTATAAAAGTAAGAAATTATTTTACAAACAATTAAAACATGACAAGTTAACTAATATTCACTGTGATGAATGGATCTAGTTGGGTGAAATGTGATGTATGGTGCCTATGTGTGCATATGATGTTATCAGAACTTTTGTGTCTAGAAAAGCTGAGTTCTGGGTGTAAAAGGGAAAGAATTTGGTTTGCGTTAAGCTATGAGGTTGATTATTATCAAAAGGCATCAGACGCTATCTATGTGTCTACTTCACCCGTTTGGAGACCCCTGTTTGGACCCGAGATGTCAAGGAGCCGATGACCCCAATGCACGTGGTTCGTAGCAAAACCCTCGATGCGACCAAGTCAGTCCTGAGTTGCCTCCGGGACACAGGATAGATGAAGTTGGTTGTGTCTTAGAGCAGCTGTTTCTGAGTAGCTGTAGGAGCAAGTTGCTTTGTTCTGAAGGAACAAGTTTGTCTGTGTCAGCTTTGCAGCAACCTTGACGGCGGGTTAAAGAGACTCCACTACGGACGGCCGTTTCCGTAGCATCCTCTAGAACTGAGTCACCGTAAAGTGAGCTCTGTTTTTATGTTCTCATATTAATTTCTTAACAAATCAGAGCGTGCCATGTTAAGGGGTATTACCAAGACAACCTCAGAACACACTTCAATAATTCAAGCACAGATTAATGAAACATTACTATTATCCATATAACATTTGTTAATTTCATTTCATGAATGATCAACACATATAAGCTGAAGCAGTCCTCCTATTATAACAGTCCAGGCTTGGCACAGAAGGGCCTTGAGAAGGGAACGGTTTGTTGACACGTTGTTATCATGTGATCCAAGCTGCAGAGAGCCCGGGCTGATGGAACAGCAGGATTTGGCAGACTCCTGTCTCCATGTCGACCAGATACTAAAGGGGTCAAACTGTACTTGAAAACCGACCATTACTGGGCATTGCACCTATCTCTGGCTCCTTCCTTGGGTGTTGTGACTGATGACCAGCTGACTGTTAAATACCATGTTGTCTCTGTGGCTCGTTCATGCCGCTTTGCGCTGTATAACATATGAAAGATCAGACCGCACCCAACACAATTTTCCACCCAGCTCCTGGTGCAATCTACAGTCATCTCCCACCTCAACTACTGGTCTTCCAGCCTCGACTGTGAAACCTCTTGAAATGGTCCAGAATGCAGCGGCACGTCTGGTCTTCAACCAGCCTAAAAGAGCACATGTCACCCCTCTACACTAGCAAACAAGTCCTGGATGGTTCGACTTCCATCTACCTGAATCTTCTTGCAGGGTTTGTTGATTAAATATTAAAATGGCTTGCCGTACTAACTTGTAGCCAAATACAGGGGAAACGTAGAACAACACAATATGAACCATTGTTCTCTGGATTGTTCTAATATTACTGTTAAATCTGTTCAGTCACTAACGTAATCTGACTCCGTTGGAGCTAATCTAATCTCAGAGATGAAAAATTGGGAGTGTTGCTATTTTTTTCTGCCAGCTCTGCAGATGGACGAGCCATCGTTCTGAATTTCACTTTTAGCAGCTTTGGGAGTCTAAAATATCCCCTCACAGGAGACTTGAAGCACTTCTTAGGTGGAAACGGCGCGGTCCCGGTGGTTGTTGACGCTGGCCCGGCTGCGTGCCTTCGTACAGTTTCACTTTCCCTTTGGTTAGCTAATTTATTTATTGTTTTGCAGTGTTGGAGACGTCGTTACGATGGGTTAACTGCTGCGTTTCACACGTACATCAAACCGGTTCATCCTTGCAACCCTAATTCACACACATTCACCACCTGGTGGTAATGAGCTGCAATGTAGCCGCAGCTGCCCTGGGGCGCACTGACGGAGGCCAGGCTGCTGACCACAGGCACCACCGGTCCTTCTGCCCACCACCAGCAGGCAAGGCAGGTTTAGTGTCTTGCCCAAGGACACAACAGCAGAATTCTCTGTCCGGAGCTGGAATCAAACCTGCAACCTTCCAATTACTGGACAACCCGCTCAACCTCTTCAGCTACTGCTGCCCTATATCAGCTAGAACTGCTTGGAGCTAATTCCTCCCAACAGATCATTAGTGTTTAGATGCTCACATACTCGACTGGGGCCTCGTTTATCAAGCTAGCTTAAACACAAAACGGTGTCGGAAAACTGCGTAAGCAACTTTCCACGCAAACTTTGGGATTTATTGGAGAAAACTTAGCGGAAAAATGTGCGCAACTGTAAGTTGACTAAGGACCTGGCTTACACACATGTTGGACATGGAGAGCACCTGCAGTGCTGCTGCTGAGAAGATACAGTTATGAAATCCTGCAGCATCATCACCTGTACCGCTTCGTTTTCACACAGAACAAGACCCCCCACATGCACACGCACACACACACACACACACACACACACACACACACACACACACACACACACACACACACACACATACACACACACACACACACACACACACATACACACACACACACACACACACACACACACACACACACACACACACACACACACACACACACACACAGCCTGAAGCGCAGAATACGGAATGCAGAATATCAGCAGGGGGACAGATTGAGACAGGATGTCATGCGTCTGTGACAGTGTGTGTCCTGTCACTGTGACCCGATCGATCATGCACCCTGGCTACTTGGACAAGGGAGATCTCCGTTTGGGTGAGTGGTTAGCACGTGTGACTTTCACCTTGGAGTCTGGGAATCGAATCCCGATTGGACCATTTTTTTAAAATATCCACCACAGATCTCTCTGAAGAATTCACAACATTGACGGCTTCAGCAGCGCTGTGCCACTCCGTGGATTTTCTCTTATTTGTTAAAAGCACTTCCTTTCATTTCTCCACCTCACCCACAGGTACCTCAACTTCTGCTTTGAAATAGCGCTTCCTTGATCTGTCTTGATCTACAGTTGCCATGTCATTGGCGGAGCGCTGCAACAGCCGGCTTATGTATATGCATGAGATCCACAAGGCACTTTGCATTGACCATTTATGGCAGTAAGTGGGCGTGGTGAGGGCGGGGTGTGACTACAAAGCAGCTGAGAACCATTCTAGATAGTTTGTGATTTATGAAGCGGAGACTGCTTGCAGCTGTGCGTCCTCCATGTTTGATAGATCACACACCTGCTTGGCGTAAGTACATTATTTTTTCTTAGCTTAAGTACGGTTTTAGTAAGGATTCTACACAATGTTTGATAAATGAGACCCCTGGCCACTATTTCCTCAAAGACTTTGGATAGGAATGGAAAGTTAGATATTGGTCTATAATTCATTAGGTCATCTGGATCCAGAGAAGGTTTCTTGAGTATAGGTCTGATTACAGCAACTTTAAAGTCCTGCATACATATCCATTTACTAAGAATAGATTGATCATGTCTAAAATGAGGGCAGCAACCAAAGGGAATGCTTCTTTAAATGTGTGGCTCACTGAAGAAACATTTTTTAAATGACTATTTCTGATGATACTATCTCAGTGGCCTAGTGGTAGAGTGTCCGCCCTGGGTCTGGGAGATTGGGGTTCAAATCCTGGTTGGGTCATACCGAAGACTTTACAAATGGCACCCAATGCCTCCCTGCTTGACACTCAGCTGGGATTGGCTTGGGGTGTTAAACCACCAAATAGTTTCCAAGCGGTGCCACAGCTTCTCACCTCGGGGATGGGTAAAATGCAGATCTGAATTTCACCAGTGTGTGATAACTAATGGCTCTTTGACTTCATAATGGGTCACTGTGAGTTTTTCATGCAGGCAGAACATGAAAACAGTCTTCTACACCTATCTGCTTATTATGCTGCTTATAGAAAACAGACGGTGAAACTCTAGGAACTCAAAAGCCCAACGGATCTACGTAACTTTCCTTGACTCATCCATCTTGACTCACGACGGGGAAGGCTGTTGTTGGTTTAGCATCCAGGAAACAGCAGAGAACGTCTCTGCTAGTAGAAGCTAACTGTTAGCATAAGCAGCTCCACCACACAGCAGAACTTCTCTCTAAGCCCGGGCTAGTTTGGCATTATGTAGTATACAGAGGATAACAAGAGGTCTTTCATTACCTGTCCAATCTGAGCTCAGCTTAGTGTTCACTGTGGTCTTTTAATGTGTTATGTGGATGAGTGTGTGTGTGTGTGTGTGTGTGTGTGTGTGTGTGTGTGTGTGCGTGTGCGTGTGCGTGTGCGTGTGCGTGTGTGTGTGTGTGTGTGTGTGTGTGTGTGTGTGTGTGTGTGTGTGTGTGTGTGTGTGTGTGTGTGTGCGTGTGTGCGTGTGTGCCTGGGAATGGTTTGCGGATTGGGGGTGAAACTATTGCAAGTGTGGGAAAGGGAGGGAATGAGGGTTACACGGGTCATTTTAATCTGTTGAACACTTTGTGTTGCATCCTATGCAAACTGTAAGTCGCTTTGGATAAAAGCGTCTGCCAAATAAATAAACATAAAGTGCTATGTAAATAAAGTTTGATTTGATTTGAAGAGGTCTGAACACAGACAGCTGGTGTGATCAGCTCTGAAAAGCGTTGATGACAGTTTGCAGATTACATTTATTTTTCACGGATATCGGCCGCGGATTCCTCTTCCGTCGGCATTTTAGGAATCGAAACTAGGAATCCAAATAAAAAACTTTGAATGATTCCGGGAAATCTAACAGTTAGTCCCCGTTCCAATCGATGCTCGATGCCAACCCTACTGACGTGTTGCTACCAAATGTATAGTGTGAGCAGTGAGGTCTCACCCAAGCATCGGGTCGTGCTGTGTGAGAACATGATGCATGAACTTTGCTCTGCAAGGAAGTTGTACAGTTTGAGATGGAGCTGAATGGTTAGGGTTAAAGAGTCACAGAGTGTACGCCCGGCGTAGTAGAATCAATTTTATTCTTGAAGAGCCCATAAAGTTGTTACTGCTGAAGGATAAGGGAATAGATGACTCGTAGCTATGATTCTGTGCAGGTTTGGCAACTGTACTAAAAGGAATTTAGAATTATTCTTCTTTTCCTCAATTAGTGATGAAAAGTAGGCTGTTGTAGCTTGTTGAAGTGTGATTTTATAAAGCAGTACCCTATATTTTCAGAATACGTAGGACTCCTCCAGGTGTGTAGAGCACCAAGTTCTATCCAATTTTCAAGAGTTCTGTTTTTAAGAACGCAGTTTCGTCGTTGTTAGGTGTGGTTAGGATCCAAACACAGCTGGTTGAACTCCAGGAGTGGTCAGGAACAACAAAAGGAACAACAAGAGGAATAGCAACAGACAAAACGGCAAACAGAACAGAACAAGCAGGGTAGGAAAACAGGTAGGACGGGTAACGAGAGGCAGGTGAATTAAATTAACACTAACAAGACAAGACAATAGAGGCAGGGTTTCAGATCCTTACATTAAACTAGGTGGTTTGGTACTGGACCTCTGGGTGTAGTCGCGGTGGCTCAGCTGGGGTCTTGGTTGGAGCCTCTGGACTGGACAGCTGGAACCCACTGAGAGGCTCAGGTGGGTCGAGTTCATGCAGAGACACTAGTTGCCCACGCAGAACCCCTCTGACCCACAGCAGAGGACGAGGCAGCATCAGGGCAGCATTCATTGATGGGGACGTTGTCTGGGAGGATGAGGTGGTGACAGGGTGCAGGCATTCTGATCCATCAGAGGGACTGTGGGGGCATCAGGAAGAACTACACAGCACTGTGTGGTGGACGTTTTACTGTGCGAGCCTTCTCAAAGCGTTGGGAATGTATGACCAGCTTGGAACCGGCAAAGTGGGACCTGTCACCTTTAGGGGTGTGCCATCTAAGGTGCCTCACAATTGGATTCAATTTTGGTTCAGCGTCCTTTGATTTGATTATTAAACAATTATCATGATTACCATAATTACTACTATCATTGATGCATTCTCATGCCAGGGATTTGTCACACTTTTAAATTAATTCAGCATATGATCATTCAAGTTGCCAATAACGTTGTACTCCACTACCTCGTTTATATAAGACTGAACACATACCCAACATACACTCTAGCCACTTTATTGGGTACACCTTGCTAGTACTGGGTTGGACCCCCTTTTGCCTAATGGGCCCAAAGTGTGCCAAGAAAATGTCCCCCACACCATTACACCACCACCAGCAGCCTGAACCGTTGATACAAGGCAGGATGGATCCATGCTTTCATGTTGTTGACGCCAAATTCTGATCCTAACAACCTGAATGTCATCAACATTCCAATCATCTCTAGTCCACTTTAGGACAGCCTGTGTGAATTGTCCTGTTCTTCGCTGACAGTAGTGGCACCTGGTGTGATATTCTGCTGCTGTAGCCCATCTGCCTCAAGGTTCAACGTGTCGGGCATTCAAAGGTGCTTGTCTGCATACCTTGGTTGTGACTAGTGGTTATTTGAGTTACTGTTGCCTTTCTATCAGCCCTGACCAGTCTGGCCATTCTGCTCTGGCATCAAAAAGGCCTTTTCTCCCACAGAACTGCCGCTCAGTGGGTGTTTTCCCTTTTTCGGACCATTCTCTGTAAATCCTACAGATGGTTGTGCGTGACGATCCCAGAAGATCAGCAGTTTCTGAGATACCCAGACCAGCCCATCTGGCACCAACAACCACACCACGTTCAAAGTCACTTAAATCACCTTTCTTCCCCGTTCTGAAGCACGGTTTGAACTGCAGTGGATCATCTTGACCATGTCTACATGCCTAAATGCATTGAGTTGCCACCATGTGATTGGCTGATTAGTAATTTGCATTAACGAGCAGTTGGACAGGTGTACCTAATAAAGTGGCTCTTGAGTGTACTTTTATATGAAATCTGCAGATGAATCTGAATAATGAAAGTGAAAGTAAACACAGGCAGTCAGCTGAGAGTCTGCAAACCGGAGTGATGCAGAGACGCGAAGCTTCTTGTCTTTAAATCTGAAGCTTAGATCGGGAGAAGACGCCCCAACACCCACTTTATACCAGCATTGCATAATCTTGTTAATACCACATGACTGCACCACATTACCCCTTTTTTACCCTGTCCTGTCTGGCTGTGAAGCAGAATGGATGTCTGAATGCTGAGGACAAGCCTTGCAGTTTTATTCTTACAGGTGGAGCCTTATAGCTTCTGCAATAACACCACTCCTGATACCAAAACTTTATTAGAAATATGTCCGTTTTTTTTTAAATACCACCGAAGACAGAAGTGTAAGAGAAAGAGGGAGAGAGAAGGAAGAGGTGGGTTCACAAAAATAAACAGTAAATGAACAAGAATCTGCTTCTAGACCTGCTTAAAGAAAGAGAGAGAGAGAGAAAAGGGAACACACAAAATACAACAAAACCAAAACATCACTGCACCAACAACATGAGGATATATAAAAGGAACTTGTTTTGCTGAGAAACTCATGGTAATAATTCATGGTGCATTTAGTACCTACCACTGCCACCTCACAGGTGATGCGTTTCTCAAGTCCATCCTTGTGAGAGCAAAATGTGAGCAACCCGACAGATCCCAAATGACTTCCTGCCCCCAACATGGGAGCTGCAGATAGCAGGCAGACCGAGAACTGCCCACGGACAGAAAAAGTGGCAGTGGGGAGGGTAGGTGAATTGTAGCACCACAAGATGTCCCAGGAGAGAGGAGGAGTCCAAGACCCCACCTGACATATATATTCACACACAAACACAGTCAGACGCTCCCTCCCTCATGCTCACACATACGGCCTAAAGACTTACGTACATCATACAACCACTCACGCTCCCCATACACACCCTACTCACTCTGGTCCTGGTACTGCTGCACAGGGGGCACAACTGTTCCCGCACACCAGAGCTAGGGCCGTTCTGTTGGAGCAATGATGAGCAGGCAGCCCCGCCCAACACAGAGCAAAGCGGCACACCGCCTCAGACCCCAACCAGACGACCAGCTCCCACTCCTATCCTCCAGCCCCGGACAGCTAACGAAGAACAGAGGTGTGATAAGACCTCTAGTCTTCCTCTGCCTGCTCCAGTGTTGTGTTGATGCATGTTGTTAAAGTGCATTCTGTGGTTGGAGGGGCAGTGCAGGCATCATCTGGCCTACACCAGCTGACACCACCATACAACCCCGCCTACCCCCAGAACCCTCAGCGTCTAGGTGCACCGGCAATCGGGGTGAGGCTGAGAGGTCCTCACAGGCTGACCACTTATAAATGCTGCCTCGCTTTGCAGCAAAGTAGCACCCTAACCCTAAACAGGCTGGAGTTGCAGGAAAGTTTTGTTAATCCATCCTTGATTGTTGGCTGGTTAGGAGGTACAACCACTGGTTTCTTCTTTGCATCTAACCTGAGATGGAAACAAGTTAGGTGCTATTGTTACAGTTGTGCTTTATTTTAATTTTACACAACTTTCCTTCATCCTGACGAGTGAATCCCACATTCAGGGGCTACAGATAATAATAAACAAGCTTGCTGCTTTTTTATTTTGCTGGTCTGTTTTCTAAAGTGTCCGAGTGGCGTGCCTGGATGAGTGTAGGTATATTGTCTTATTGATGGGTTTTGTATTCTCAACCTGTCTTTAATATCTGAGTCTGTCTTAACGGGGTTGAGAGCTTTGGATGCTCCTTCTCGGGAAGTTGATACCACTGAAGTGGATTTGTCAAGATCAACATTCAC
>NC_091756.1:680000-700000 GCF_043380555.1 Nothobranchius furzeri
CATTTTGCAGGTCTAGAAGCAGACTCTTGTTCATTATTGTTTATTTTTGTTGAATCCCCCCCCCACCTAACCCCCTCTCTCCCCACCTTTTCTCTTTTCCTTTCTCTTTCACCTCTGTCTCCGTGTCTGGTCGAAATTACAAAGCATTCAAAAACAATAACAATAAAGTTTTAAATATCAGGTGCGACATTAAAAGCAGACTCTTTGATGCTCCACCTGAGACATTAAAAGCAGATGCTCTGATGCTCCACCTGAGAGTAAAACTGTAAGGCTTGTTACCAGCATTCAGACATCAATTCTGCTTGCTTCACAGCCAGACAGGACACGTTAAAAAAAAAAAAAAAAAAAAAAAAAAATACCGGAGATTTTTAATGCTGTCAAATAAAATCCGATAGAGCTTTTTTTAGGCAGATATCAGAGAAATATCCAATGTCAATATTGGATCGGGACATCCCTAAATATAACAGTTTCGGATGATGGCCGCTGATCACAGTAACAGAATTCAGCATGATGTACATTATGTTCAGAATTGAGGCAAGACACGTAAAAAACTAATAGTAAACAATTTGGAATAGTATTTTAAAACAGAGACCTGGGCTTTTACTTCTAGATAAACTGCTCCCAATATCATATAAGCAGAATGCTGTGACTGAATGCAGGATTCTTGCAGTTTTAAGCAAGTTAGATTTAGGACCTTTTAAAGACCATTTTAGACTGCTGTGAACAAAATTTAATATCAACATGACATTAATAGAAAGTTAAATGATTCCAATGTTTGATGCTGCTGATGTCACAACTACTGTTATATGAGATGTTTTGTAATCATATGGAAATTCCAAAGCACCTCTGATTTTGATAGGTTACTGGATAAAAATGTAGCCAAATGGAGCTCACTACATGCTGCGGTTATGCACTGGAGACCAGAGGGACCGGATACCGAGGAAGACAAAGAAGTGTGGGGTGGTGACCAAAACTGGATGATAGCTTGAACCCGCTAAATGCTTTTTGTGGCCAACTGTGTTTCTCTACCATATAGCCCTTTCCCACTAAGCTCAGCTCGGCCCCAAATTGTGCAGATCCAGCCCTGTACAGAGCTTTTAAACTATCCTTCTGCCGAGCAGAGCAGACCGTATTTTCAGATCGAGGGAAGCGTGGAGTCAGTTGGACCAAGGTGGTCCACCATGTCACCTATGGACTGACACCAACGCTAACAGAAGTAGGAAACCAGTTAACCCAAAACCGCATTAATCCATAACACCAGTGATTGTCCAAACCAACTGTGAAACCAATGTGGTTCAAAACACACTTCCCGGTGTTTTAACAACGAGCCACCTACTGGACTCAGCACTTTCTAATTTGCTGGCTGTACACAAACTACAAATGCCACATACTGACAATTCAAATCCTGCACTTGTGAATAACCTGTAAATATTGCAACATCAGCCCAAACACTACGGCAGCCCTACGTTGATAACACGCAGGGCTGCTAGATCATGGCAAAAATGTTAATCATGATTATTTTGATTGAAACTGAGATCTTGACTATTTAACACAATTTTTAATTAATGCTGATGATGACCTAAATTTATTGAACATTAATAGTGGCCTTTAAACTCCATTTAATGATTTTTGCCTTTATAAAAGAGAATCTTCTCTCTTATGAGTTAAATAAAGTTGTGCTTTGTCTTGGAAAAAATAAAGGGCAAATATTGATAAATAGTGATACTGATAAACAGCAACAGAAAGATAAAAGTACATCCATTTGCAATGAGATAGCATATACTACTGTTTGACCCAAAGGGTTGTTCATTATGTTTAAGTATGGGGAGCCTAAGCCCCACCCTTCTACTTCCAGTCATTTGTTCCCATGGACAAAAAAATAATGGATGAGAGTCAATGGAACAATACGTTATTTTCTGATTCTGTTGGAAATGTCCCCTGGATGTAATATTTGATGTTCATGGAATTTAAAGACAAGTTTTGACACATTTGACAGAATATGTATATATCTTTCCACCTAAGCACGGGTAGCATCAGTCATACAGAGGCAACTTCAAGCTGCAAGATCCATTTTCAGTTTCACTTTATGACAACAGCTACCTGCTGCAGCAGCAGGGCTGGAGCAGACGGCAGCCCCGCTGCTCCATGGAAAGAGCCGACTGACCATACAGAACGAATGAAGCTAACCGCTGTAAATCTGTGCTTCACAGCGATCTCTGAGTCTCAGATATTCGCTAACACAGGTGGCTAGAGTTGTCGCTAGGTACTTGAAACATGTTAACAAAAAAAAAAAAAAAAAAGAAAAATCACTAATTTTGCTTCTAATAATTGTTCCCAACCCATACTGTAATCTCTATTTAAAATCAATTAATCACCCACCCCTACCTCGAAGGAAGACAGAAAGCGTTTCAGTGTGTTTTCTACGGCCAACGCTTCCCGGCTACCTGGATGTTTTTAAGGCCTTAAATCTAGAGAAATTTATTTTAAACTTAAGACCCCACAGGAACTCTGTGAATGGATGCCCAAATAAAAAGAGTTAAGTATGTAAAGAGTAGGGCTGGGCGATATGACGATTTTAGACCGTTTTACGATCTACACATCTGACGGTCTGTCATTTTTGAGAGACCGTTTTTATCACGATTCACAGCTCTGCTGTTGAATTTCTGCCTCTGAATGAAAAGGAACTTACCTCAGGCGAATGACACGCCTTTGTTTGACCCTTAACCAATTAGAGTGAGTCATAGTAATATATTAGTGCCCCGCTTGTTTTCATTTGTGTGTGAACAAACATGGCTTCGCCGCGGCTGAGCGACACGTTCCGAAGAGGAACGCAGGGTTTCCTTAGCGCGCGGCTCTAACAACTTAGTGGCGTGACATGTCTCGGAGAAAGCGTAAAAACACGTTGGACGCTTCTTCTGAAGCAGGAAAATAACACTTCTTCTTAAGCAGAGCACGACGTCGCCTCGGCTCGTTCACCCTCTGCCGAGCCGGTGTCGGTACCGGACTGAGCTCGGTCACTGGGTCGCTGGAGCTGCCCCGTGACTGCCTGATGGAAAACCAGCGGGTTTCATCAGACTCGTAGTTTCTTGTTTTTGTTGGGGACCCCCTGTAATTTACCGCTCCCTCCTGCAGTCTTCCCCTATTACAATTTAAAATGATTCTGTAAATTCCGTGTATCAATAGAAACAATCTCTGCCTCTGCCAGCTGCAGTAAATGTAGTTTCCAAATAATAAGAGGTGCATTCATCTGTGTATCTCCTTTGATCCGCATTAGTGATATTTTCAGCACCAGAACAGTGAAGCAAAGAAAGATTCCTGAGTTTGTTAGTAATTTTATTTATTAGGTGCATCTAACCTGTTCTATTTTTCTCTGAAATGAGATCAAATCAGTGCTTCTATGGGTTGTCTCCAATCTGCACTGGAAAATTTTACTTTATTTAGAGACTTGTTGCAGAAAATATTCAGAATGCGCAGTTTTTTGCTACCACAAGCAATCTCTGGTCCAGCCGCACATCAGAGCCGTATTTGAGCTGAACTATCCACTACATGAGCAACTGGGAGCTACATAGTATTTTTAACAAGTTAATAATTGCACAATACTTTTGCAATTGACATGTTTGCACTTTAAATATGTTTACAATTTTAATTTATGTTAAGTTACTTGAAAAATGAGAAAAACTGATTTTTGTAATTGTTTCTCTCAGGGCTTTTATCATCTCTGGTGTGAGTTTAAAACATAAGTGTGTTAGCACTGTGCTGATTATCCCTAATATGAATAAATGTTTATTTATTCAATGTTTCTCTTCTTTAATACGCAATTGAAGTTATGCTATTCATGGATAAAAAATCGTGATAAAATCGAAATCGTGATAAAATATTGGAAAAATCGTGATATTCTATTGTTGCCATATCGCCCAGCCCTAGTAAAGAGTGATGGATGGGGTGATGATTACAGGAAAAAACTTGTTTAATGTGTTCCTGAGTCACAGCAAGTGAAGATCTCATACAATTCAGTAAAAGTTTGACATAGACCTGGACAATAAAACAATAATGATATGTATAGCAATATAACCTATTTTCAATAGTAAAATGAGACTATCACAATATAGTTCTTCCCTCCTTTTTTCATAGCCAACTGAATTAAACTATTTAAAAAAACTATACAAGGACAGATTGGGATAATTTGCTTTTAGTTCTTAGCTTATTCATTTGATATTGACGAAAGGTTTGTCAATTTTATGTCTATTCTCCTGTAAAACTTACTGTACACTGAAATTTATTTTTAGAATTGATATTTTGTTTCTAAGTGGAGTTGACCAAGCAGTTAAGTCATTTTTGTGTTCTCTTTGTAAACTAGAACGCTTTAGTCCTGACTTTAGTTTTTAATATGACCCTTTTTTATTTTAGTCATCTGAAACAGATCTGTTATGTTCCCTCAGTACGACTGTTTTGCTGAACCTTTGACAGGAAACTAAATATTTAAATCAAAACAAACTTCTGATGATTTCACATATTACTTAAAAGCAACGGCACATTTAAATTTTACATAAAGAGTAGTTTGACTTATATCGTGATATATATATATCACCTGAAAGGAAAAAAGATGTATCGTGATATGACAAGTCTTATATCTCCCAGCTCTAGTTTGACAAAAGACAAATCTTGAGTTAAAAGGATAGGGGCTGGACTTTTCAGTTCTTAAGAAGTCTCTTGGAAGAAAGACGGAACATTTTCAAGACAAGAAGTCCAGTTACTTTCTTTTCAATTCATAATTATGTCCTTAATGATTGAGAATAGGGTTGTCACGGTAACCGGTGTAGCGGTAAACACTGGTAAAAAAAAGTTGACAATAATAATGATCGTCTTGTTTTTAAAAAAATGTATTATCTCGGTGGATTACCATGGCTGCGGTGTAGGTGCGGTGACCCTTACCAGCCACCGTATTGTCTGCTGAAGTTGCCGGTGGCACATGCGCACTTTGTTATTTACAACCAAAACTTTCTTGAAGCTAAATCTGAAATAATGGCCAAAGGAGGAGACGGCAGCGCTCAGGACATTTATTATCCCTCAAAGAAGACAAAGTGGGAAGTATGGGCATTTTTTGGATATTTGAAGAATGCCGAGGGACAGTTGATAGAAGACGGCTATCCTGTTTGCAGCACGTGCAGGAAAAAGTGTCTGTGAAAGGCAGCAACGCTTCAAATCTCATGACACATCTGCGTGACCATCACCCACCACTCTACAATCAATGCAAGGCAAGTTAACGTTGTAGCTAAAATGTGTGATCCGAGGATTTGGGTTGAGGGAGAATGCAACGAGTCACCATATAAAGCAGCCGCAGTGCACGCTATCTACATTTAAACCATGTCGCGGACACCCCCATATTGAAATTACACTATGCCTTACGGGGTTCCCAGGGGCAGATAAGAGTTGGTCTCTTTCCAAGAATAATTATGAATTTAACAATTCAAGAGACTCATTCCCCCTAGCTCTCCAGCTTGTCACTCAGTGGTTTTGCTACAGGCTCTGATCCTGCTACCACACCATGATCTGCTCCAGCTACAGGCTCTGCTCCTGCTACCAGAATAGGCTCTGCTCCTGCTACCACACCAGGCTCTGCTCCAGCAACAGGCTCTGCTCCTGCTACCAGTTCAGGCCCGGCTACAGGCTCTGCTCCTGCTACCAGAACAGGCTCTGCTCCTGCTACTACACCAGACTTTGCTCCAGCAACAGGCTCTGCTCCTGCTACCAAACCAGGCTCTGCTCCAGCAACAGGCTTTGCTCCTGCTACCAGACCAGGCCCGGTAAGCTCAGCTCCTGCTACCAGACTAGGCCCTGCTCCAACCACCAGGCCAGGCCCGGCCTCCGGGCTGTGCACCGATCTCTGGGAGTCTACCTCTGGTGCATCTTGGTAAAGCATCAGGATAATAACTAAAGGGTGTGCTCCATAAAGAATTTAATAGCTCTTAAGCCTAACCCTAACCCTCATCTCATGTCTCATTCACACTAAGATCCATCCATTCACTTAGAATTTAGAGTTAATCTTGTTTAAAATTGTTTAGAAATAAATCTTAAATTTTAAAGGTGACTCGCTCTTCTGTTGTCTCTCAGTTAATACGAAGTGTTACATAGTCCCTGCAATAAAAAGTTCCAATCTTCTGGTTAAAAGTACCCAAAGATCCATAAGATTGATTTCATATTTACTATGGAATCTTACGTCTTATTAGGGCTGGGCGATATGACGGTTTTAGACCGTTTTACGATCTACACATCTGACGGTCTGTCATTTTTGAGAGACCTTTTTATCAAGATTCATAGCTCTGCTGTTGAATTTCTGCCTCTGAATGAAAATGGAACTTACCTCAGGCGAATGACACGCCTTTGTTTGACCCTTAACCAATCAGAGTGAGTCATAGTAATATATTAGTGCCCCGCTTGTTTTCACCTGTGTGTGAACAAACATGGCTTCGGCCGCGGCTGAGCGACAACGAGGTTTTCGTTCCGAAGAGGATCGCAGGGTTTCCTTAGCGCACGGCGCTAACAACTTAGCGATGTGACATGTCTCGGAGAAAGCGTAAAAACATGTTGGACGCTTCTTCTGAAGCAGGAAAATAACACTTCTTCTTAAGCAGAGCACGACATCGCCACGGCTCGTTCACCCTCTGCCGAGCCGGACTGAGCTCGCCTTGGCCACTGGGTCGTTGGAGCTGCCCCGTGACTGCCTGATGGAAAACCAGCGGGTTTTATCAGACTCGTAGTTTCTTGTTTTTGCTGGGGACCCCCTGTATTTTACCGCTCCCTCCTGCAGTCTTCCCCTATTACAATTTAAAATGATTCTGTAAATTCCGTGTATCAATAGAAACAATCTCTGCCTCTGCCAGCTGCAGTAAATGTAGTTTCCAAATAATAAGAGGTGCATTCATCTGTATATCTCCTTTGATCCGCATTAGTGATATTTTCAGCACCAGAACAGTGAAGCAAAGAAACATTCCTGAGTTTGTTAGTAATTTTATTTATTAGGTGCATCTAACCTGTTCTATTTTTCTCTGAAATGAGATCAAATCAGTGCTTCTATGGGTTGTCTCCAATCTGCACTGGAAAATTTTACTTTACTTAGACTTGTTGCAGAAAATATTCAGAATGCGCAGTTTTTTGCTACCACAAGCGATCTCTGGTCCAGCCGCACATCAGAGCCGTATTTGAGCTGAACTATCCACTACATGAGCAACTGGGAGCTACATAGTATTTTTAACAAGTTAATGTTTGCACAATACGTTTGCAATTGACATGTTTGCACTTTAAATATGTTTACGATTTTAATTTATGTTAAGTTACTTGAAAAACGAGAAAAACTGATTTTTGTAATTGTTTCTCTCAGGGCTTTTATCATCTCTGGTGTGAGTTTAAAATATAAGCGTGTTAGCACTGTGCTGATTATCCCTAATATGAATAAATGTTTATTTATTCAATGTTTCTCTTCTTTAATATGCAATTGAAGTTATGCTATCCATGGATAAAAAATCGTGATAAAATCGAAATCGTGATAAAATATTGGAAAAATCGTGATATTCTATTTTTGCCATATCGCCCAGCCCTACGTCTTATGGTTCATTAAATAAATGTAAATTAACCCTTTACAATATACTAGTTAGCTGTATATACAGAGCCCTAGGATCGGATATGGATTAGTTTAAAACCTGTATAGAGAAAATGTACACAAAAATTGGCCAAAAGGATATTTTCATCTGTGGGGACTTTAACATTGATCTCATGAAGTCAAAACTGCATAAACATACTGAAGATTTCTTAGACATGATGTATAGCTTATCCCTGTTCCAGAAGATCACACGACCAACAAGAATTACGGCACAATGTGCAACCTTGATGGACAATATTTTTACAATTTGTGTTGAAAAAAATATTTCAGGTGGCATACTAATAAATTATATTAGTGACCACTGACCTATATATGTATATTTTGACATCAGCAATGGAATTAAAGAAAGTAGGTGTCAAAGAAAATCAGGGAAATAGATATATAAGAGATTACGAACAGACGATTTAATTGCTGCATTTAAAGGGGAATTGATGTCCCAAGACTGGGATGTAGTCTATAGGGAAGATGACGTTGATATGGCATATAGTAAATTTATTGACATATTTAAGACACTTTACAATAAGAATTGTCCAGTCAAGGTCATTAATGGAAGTCATAAGTATAAAAATCTCCCATGGCTAACTAAAGAATTCCAAAATGCTTGTAAAAAGAAAAACAAGTCTTTATAGGAATTTTATTAAACTATGAACTAAGGAAGCTGAAATCAGATATAAAGTTTACAAAAGTAAATTAACTGAAATAATAAGAACTAGTATAAAGATATATTACAGAAAAATCCTAAATGAAAATAAGAATAACTTAAAAGGTGTCTGAGATATACCGTACTAAACAAATTAAGTAATGGTGGGAAAAAGAAAATGGTATACCCTGAATACTTTACTGATAATCAAAGTGATATTTATGATAAAATAAAAGTAGTTAATAGAATGAATGAATATTTTGTGAATGTAGGCCCAGAGCTAGCAGCAAATATACCAAGCCAAAAAAGACAGACAATAAGTGAACCACTGATAAAAAAATTAAAAAAAAAAACTACCCTGACTCAATCTTCCTCTCAGCAGTGGATGAGTTGGAAGTTAAATCAGTTGTTGATAAATGTAACAACAAAGTCTCCACTGATTGAGACGGTATTGATATGGTGTTGTTTAAAATAGTTATTGATGTTATTCTAAAACATTAACTTTTATATTTAACTTATCCTTCCAAACTGGTTTATTTCCTCAGAAAATGAAAGTAGCTAAAGTAATACCAATTTTTAAGCAAGGGAATAAACATCTATTTAACAACTACAGGTCAGTATCACTTCTTCCTCAATTTTCAAAAATCCTGGAAAAACTATTTAATATCAGACTAGAAAACGTTTTAAATAAACACGAAATACTAGACCATGGTCAGTACGGATTCAGAGAAAAGAGGACAACAGCACTTGCAATAATGGAAGCAACCGATGGAATAATTAATACGTTAGATAAAGGTAAATATGCTATTGGAGAATCTGATTAGAAGGCTACTTGAGTACTGAGTATCATCTGATCTAATATTTTTAAAATGATGACATCCAACAGACAAAAAATAAAAAGTTATGGGCAACTATTGGTATTTTAAAGACTAAAGGGGAAAAATGTAAACAAATAAACAACATAATTACAAAATAACAAATTTTAGGCAACATATAGACACAAACTGAGGACAATATTTTCCTGATATACAGGGTTTATTTAGTTGTCTGAAAATGTAACATGTTTAAAAAAATACTGCGATAATACCGAAAACCGTGATAATTTTGGTCACAATAACCGTGAGGTTCAATTTTCACACCGTGACAACCCTAATTGAGATTATACATTAACATTTGAAGACAAACTTATAATTACACTTTGGGTTCTTGTGAGCATAGGAACGCTGTCATCTTGGATCACATCAGGTGGAGTTTCATTAAGGGTGATGGTATCTTCACTTTCAGATGATGACCCTAATTTTGTGAAGAAAAAAGAAGAATGATGTGAAGTGGTTAGCAATAACTTTTGGAATGTCTATTCCAGTGGAACTCTGTAAATCAAAACAAACCAAACATTTTTGACTAACAAAATATAGTAGGCATCCCATTCAAGGCTAACTTACTAAAGTTACATTTATTAAAAATGCATGTAATAACTGAGTTGGGATGGAAACAAATATTAAACCTCAGTACGACAGTAGCAGCAAGGCAAGTATGGTTTGGCGCAGTGCTTAATTTGAGCCGGATCTTGCCAGAACAAGATCCGGGAACTGTCTTATTTTGAAAGGACCGTTTGAGCAACGGTCTGCTAGGATCCAGCAACTCACGCGACCAACTTGTGCTATACACAGGGTTCGAATTACTGGTGAGCTAAAGGGATCTCAGCTCACCCCAAAGGATGGCTCCCCTGGCAGCCCTCTGCTTTCACACCCTGTACGGAAGCCCAAAACGATCCTGGTTCTACTTATATTACATTATTCATGTGGACTCTCCGGGGATTATTTAGAGCTGAGAGGCGCAGAGCTCGTACGCGCTCCAGACAGATGTGTCCTGAGCACGGTCACAGTAACATTCTCAAAGTTTCGCCACCCCAAAAACAAAGTTAACATGTGATCGTTCATGTCGGCTCATATCCTTTAATTATTTCTGTCTTTTATTTGTGTCTGATGCGTTTCGCTGCTGCGGAGCGGAATGCATCACCAGTTTTGTCCTCTGCTGACGCACCTTACCGGTGCGGCCGGTGCGCACTCTGCTATTTTTGCGGTCCGTAGATCTTTTTAAACTACAGTTAATTTATGAGGTGAAAAACATGAAGACATGTAGCAGTTTTTCATTAGGATTGAGAGGAGATGCAGGAAGATAACAGAGACAGGACAGAAAAATAGTCAAATAAAAAGAAGTTCATTTTTGTACCTGGTGGTTGCAACAAACAGACACAATTGCAAATAATCAGAAGTGAGGAACAGAAAATGAAATTATTCTTTCAATGTTTAGAGCAGCAGGAACTCTGAGGCTGCAGGAACACCAGAGAGATTGCGGCTGCTGCGCAAGAAGAGGAGGGCTGAAGCAGGGGAACAGTAATGATTCAAAAACTACTGTTGTTGAAAGAAATGTGTTTTAACTTGAAAATGTGGGCGCAATTTTTAATTGTCAAAAACTCCAGCGAATCAACCGGAACAACCCCCCACCCCCACCCCCACCCCGTGCGTGCTACGACATCTATTTTGTCTTTAGTGAAGTTTGGTGTGACGTCACTTTTTACGTTCTGGGAATGTTTCTTTTCCGAATTAAGCACTGGTTTGGTGCCAGGTCAATATGCAAAAAATCTTATCTATTTTACCACCCTCCAGTCCAACTAAAGAGCTACACCAAAACCTTCACTTAGATATTTTTTGTTACAGGCAGAAACAACATTCGAAACCCATCTTAAAACTCTACTCTGCTGGATTGTTATTTTAAATTGTTTTATTGCGACGTTATCTAGCCGTCAAATAGCACCAACCTTCATGTTCAGTTGATGATGCAACGTTAATGTTCTGTCCTGCTCCTCCTTTGTCTGCATTGCATAAGCCTTCTCAAAACTGCGCTCACATTTGCCATGATGAGCTGTCAGTTTCTTCAAACGCTGAATGTGATGACTGTCTTCCTGGAAAAGAAAAGACAAAGACCTAACTGTTTCACCTTTTAAAAAACAAGCGTTTAAATATTTTACTAAGAGCTTATATTAGAACTTGGTTCCAGGTTCAGTCAACTTAATTCAGTTTATTTCTCCAGTGCTTATTCACAGCAAACGCCATCTCAAGGCACTTTACAGGACAGACATTTCTATATATTTGCTCAGTTCTAAAGTTTTCTATCCCAGACAACTGTTTAATTGCCCAGCAGTTGTGACCCTGACATGCGGATTCAGCCCAAGCAATCCCTCTCACTAAAAAGCATGAAGCAACAGTGGAGAGGGAAAAACTCCCTTTTAACAGGAAGAAACCTCCACCAGAACCATGCCCCATACCAGCAGTCATCTGCCGAGACCGTCTGATGGTTGGAGGAGACAGAGCAGAGACACAGAAAGAATAACAGAACTGATGCAGGAGCAAAAGTTCACAAGTTGACAGGGAGAACATTCAACCACTGGAGCACCAGCCCAGTGAAGGCCCTCGTTCATTGAGGCATCCCGCTAAGCAGAGCACCAGATCAGGTTAGCAGTTGTAATAACAGCAAATAATGCAATTAAGGAATTGTAAAAGGGAAGAAAACGAGTCAGTGTCTTCCAACAGCATAGCCTAAAGCAGAAGCTATTAACAGTAATATGTCTACCTGTAAGCTTTGTCAAAGAAGAAGATTTTCAGCCTACTTTTCAAGACAGACATGTTGTCTGCTTCACGAACCAATCCTGGGAGCTGGTTCCATAGGAGAGGAGCCTGGTAGCTGAAAGATCTGCCACCCATTCTACTTTTAGAAATCCTAGGAACTACCAGTAAACCTGCAGTCTGAGAGCTAAGGGCACTGTTAAATTGAAAATGGCAGAAAGTCATACCATCTCAGCACACTTGAATCACAATTAGGACAGAAGTATAACCCCATATAACCTAGTTGCCTGCTGAGGAGGCAATTTAGCATATAATTCAGGTGTGTTGAAACTGGAACACAAACTTTGCAGAACACCGACCCTCGTGGATTGGAGTTTGACACCCCTGTCTTATCTGAACCATGTTAATAGCAATCCATGTTTAGGCTTAATCCCATGTGACATCCTTACCCCGTTGTGTAAGCCCTTAATACTTAAACTTATGATTGGCAGAAGTGTAATTTCAATCTCATCAGAACCAGCTTGAGGAAGAAAAAAAGACAGATGAGAATAAACACCAGTAGGAGTTTCAGTTAATTGCTAATGTTTATACTGTATGCAAAACACTTATTCTAATTATTTATTTAGGAATGGAGTCATAAAGAATTGATAGCAAATATTATGTAAAACTGAGAAAGCTTTGAGATCCTCAAGGAGTAGTTAAAGGGCTATACAAATGCTGGCCATCTACCATTTTCAAATAAATTTCGAGAGACAGCAGGCTCAAATCGTGTCTGTGGCAGCCAGTCACGGGACAGCCACGAGATTTCTGGAAGCCAGCCGCGGACAGCCACGAGCTTCCCAACCACCAGTTGCTGCAGCCACGAGATTTCAGCAGTCAGCCACGAGATTTCCGGCAGCCAGTCGCGGCAGCCACGAGATTTCCAGCAGCCAGCCGCGGCAGCCACGAGGTTTCCAATTCCAACGAGACCTAAAGCCTAATTCAAGCTTCCCCGTCTGCATCAGTGCGGAGACACGCAACACCATTATCCGTCCTTGCGTAGGGCCCCTGGCAGGCACGCAAGTACGTACGGAGTTGAGCCCACTATTATAAACATCCATCCGTCAAGACGGAGAGCGCAAGCTTGTGATTGGTCAGGGCACTGCTGTCGCTCACTACTACATAAATCAAAATGGAGTATTTGTCTCTGCTGCTGAATTATTTCAAAGAATCTAATCTGATTACTTATTTTGTTACCATTCCTTATGGCAATGTAAAATAATCAGAAATATTGGAAAACTTTCAATTCTCAAATTTCATTTTATCTTAATAGCAGATGTGGGTTTTTATTTTTTATTTTGGTTTATATTTTTTTCTTATGTATTTCAGTTTTAATTTGTTAATTTCACTCCAAGTATTTTATTAGTTTTTGAATGTTCTTTATAGATTATAACTTTTGTGAATTTGCTTGTACAACTTTTGTTTGTTCAATAAAGTTCTTTTAAAAAATCATGGCAATGTTATTATAACATGATACAGACAAATTATAATCACGCCAACTGTAAAGTTATTTTACTGCAAAGCTTTTCACCTGCAGTGAAAACCCAGAAATCATATGTAAAACACTGAAACCTAGAGGTTACAACAACAGCTCTGAATTATATTATTTTCACTGGCACTGCACTGATTGATTTTTTTGTCTCTCTTATGTGGTTATGTTGCCTAAACGTCTGACTTTAAATTCAATATCAGTCTTTCGGATTTAATTACGTTAAAAAAAACTAGGCTGCCATGGGACTTAAAGTAGCAACTCTGGGAAAAAATATATAAATCAACCCATTGCAAGTGGCAATTGTTGCTAAAAAAATTCTCGCTTCGTTGCAATTCTCGTGGCTCTCCATGGCTGGCTGCTGGAAATCTCGTGGCTGTTGCTGGAAATCCCGTGGCTGCTGCGACTGGCTGCTGAAAACCCCGTGGTTATTGCTGGAAAACTTGTGGCTGTATGTGGCTGTTACCGGAAATATCATGGCTGCCGTGGCTGACAGCCAAAAATTTAGTGGATATTGCTGGAAAACTCGTGGCCGTCCGTGGCTGTTACTGGAAATATCATGGCTGCTGCGACTGGCTGCCGGAAATCCCGTGCCTGTTGCTGGAAAACCCGTGGCTGGCCATGGCCGTTGCTGTTGCTGAAAATCCCGTGGCTGTCTGCTGGAAATCTCGTGGCTGCTGTGACTGTACGTGACAGGCTGCCACCACCATGATTTGAGCTCAGCCCTGCTGTAATTTTCTCAAAAATTCAAGGCATTTGTAGGGAAAGTCAGCATAAACCTGCTTATAGCTTAAGTAACCTACACAACACAGTACTTTATTTTTACTGACCTGTTACTTAAATATTCAAGCAAAATTCATTGCCCCACAAATTTGGATAAATTGCTTTGATTGGTTATCTTGACTAATTTGTGGGTCAGCAGTCATTTATTTAAATTGGATGTTGCACTTACAAGTGAGGAGTAGGTTGGGAGGCCATCCGGGGTTCAATATTTTGCTTGGAGAAACTTCAGTATCTGACCTGGGAGACACAGACTCATCCAAGTAGGCACGCTGCACTTCATGAGCCGCAGCTCTCCCTGTTATACATTTAGTGTTAGTGTTAAGACAATTCTAACTTAATTTCCATTTGGATGCATGCTTTTCCTTTCATACCTTCACATTTAGATTCGTCATCAGATCCGGAACTCTGCTCACTCTCCTGTCAGTTACACAAAATATCAATCAGTAATCGGTTATAATGTAAAAAAGAATTCAAATAATTGTTTTTATGGCTTCATTTCCAGTGTTGCAGTTCTAAATAAAGTTTTGAAAAAATTTTTTTTACTCAAACCCAGATCAAAATTTAATCATAGCCTACTCCTGAGTTGAGCTTGGAGCACACAAGATATGTACATATGTAGATGTTTCACAAGTGATTAACACCAAAGTATTGAAATTTAAATTAACACATAACATATAATGAAATAAACAAAAAAAATTGTGTGACAATACAATTGTGAAAAACTTAAATAATGTAAAAAATAATTCCAATTAGTTTGAAATGTTTTACATTAAACTTTTATCTATTTCATGTTTTAGTTATTCAAAATTGAACACTTCAGTGTTCCACACAAAAGAAGTTCAGTTTGCTGCATATTATGTTGCATTACCACTGCATGCTTCATCTGGGGCAAAGCACCGCAGAGACGCAGCTGCACTTTAACCTCACAGACTTTACATAGAATCTGGTTGCTCCTGCCACTTTGGGCAGTGTGAATGCAGCATTTAGGAAATTAAGCAAAAACAGTATTTTTTAAACCTGGAATAATTTTTATGAAGTTCAACATTTTAGATAATAAACAACATCAGATATACTAAGTAATTAAATTAAAAACTTTAGTAAGACAGCACAGCCAGTTACCCACACAAATAACACAGCCAGTTACCCACAATACAAATATTCTTACTACGAGTTGTTTTAAGGCAACATATGATTAACTAGCAGCTTAATATAAGTAAAACTTACCATTTTACTTGGTTCTCCGCCGCATGTCTACTCTTCGTGAGGCACAGCGTGGGTCTGCCACTGCTACCGCTCTGCAGTTGTTCATGTTGAAAGGGAGCGCTCGATCTAAACTCGAGCGCACACCAGCGTGGCACTCTCACTTAAATTCTTTTTCACATACCTTTTTGATTGTGCAGGAAGAAACCTAATCATTATTGTAGGTGAAACTAATTAGGGAGACTACTGTTGACAGACAGATGTTCCTGTAATGGTTTTATAGCTTTATGTGTTCATGGAAGCCTGGCCAATACTGAAGGGGTGGATAAATTCAACGCCTCCGTTTCATTAGCCAGCAGTTAGCTAACAGCATGCTTTCACATGTGCAAGCAGAGTGGGGGATGGGCATGGTTATAGTGGGGACCTAAAATGTCCGGATCTGTGTTAAATGTATGAGCTTTGCAACCCAAAGCACCTCCAAATTTAATATTTCATAGCCATGACATTTGTTTAAATAGTTTTTTTTATTAAAAATGTTTTTTTGAAATTATTACCTTAAATGAAATTAGAAATTAGAAAACTAAAAACATAAATATTTTGTAGATGCATTTATTATGACATTTATGATTCAAAGTATGAATTGAAATTCTTACATTGTCCCACAACACCCCAACATGCCTTAAATAAAAAGAAACTAATATACAAAAAAATAATAAAATAAAGAATTTTTTTCCTCCCTTTCTCTTAGTTTTGTCTGATCATTAAATGTATTTACAATGTGTGTGGTTTCGCTGTGTACTATAGAAACCTTAACCAGTATAGCAGTCTATTGTAAAAATGCAGCAACTCATTGCGTACTGTGCAAAATTATAATGACCAATAATAATTTCAGAGTAAATCATGTATTAGTCAAATCACTACCAGCATGATACTATAAAAATTCACAATACTATATTAAAAGTTATAATGAAGGCCTACTTTTAGGAAATGACAGCAACCTGCTATTGTAAAATTTCACTGTATCATAATGTGGATGTTCAGAGTATTACCTGTAATGAAGGCCTACTAGAACTGTGCAGTGATATAACTGACATATACATATCATGTTTGGTGTATTTTCAGTATTAGAACTACAGGGAAAGTTGACTGGATTTTTTGGCTTTTGGGTAAAGATGGATGGGGCCCCCATAACGTTACAGATAGCTGAAGAGCTTAGATGAAGCATAAAGGGTGGTTTCCACCACCGCCATCTTAGCTACTAAAGATGGTGGAGGTGAGAGTGAGAATGTTGAGTGGGTGAGCGGACAGTTGACAACCATAGCAGTGAGCCGGTGGAACTAAACTGAGCTAACCCGGTGCTAACCTTGACCAAACAAGATTTGGCAGGCAATTTTAAGCAGAGAACCGCAACTCTGCTTCCTAAGCATAAACAAAAGAATATTAAATCAGCTTAATCATATTCATTATCTAGAGCATCTTTCCTTCGCAGGGTGGCAGTGTCAGCTGCTGGTTATCTCCAGCCAAGAAACGACCACAGTATTACTGTGACTGCGAGGCTTGGGCCTTGTGGAGCAGCAGGCGAGCCTCAGCCATCTACGGGGTAGCTGTTAGCCACGATAGCAACCAGCACTAGTGCTGACGTCTAAGCCACAACCCTAATTATTCATAATATCAAGATTAAATTACATCTAAATGGATGAGTTATAAAACAAATCACCTGACTCAGATTGGTCATGAAGGTAAACTGAATATGATTTTTTTAACAAGGCAGTAAAGATCTTTCTCCTGTGAAGTTAGCATGATTAACAATGGGAGTTTGTTCCTTTCTGCAGCCAGCCACCAGCCAATATGGGGAACTGCAATTGTTGTCACTTCAACGGTAGGAACAGTCTTCAGAATCAGAGGTTGGGGCTTGGTACAGACCTGAATTCAGGGACTCGGATGGTCCCCGAAATGGCCCCAAAAACGATCTGGTTGGCTACAGTGGAGATACGCGAGTATGGGACGTTCTGGTCGAATTACCGGGAATTCCGATTGTGGAAACACACCTATTGTGTACATGACAGCAAGGGTCAGTAACGGCTCCTTTGTTAGCCCAACATTAAAGGAGGCATTGTTAAATATGTTTTTCTAAATAACGCTTAAACACTTGGAGCTAATAACTCAAGGTTTGAGTATGTTGTCAGGGAGGTTAGAGCCATCCCCTGTGCTAAGTTTAACCTAAGTGGGGTCAAAGGTTGCTGTATAGAGGCCAACATTTCACTTTTTTGTTCCAAATTACAAAATGGAGGGAAAATGATTAACTCTCAAACGCTTTGACCTAGGAATCTCAAAATAAATTCTGATCATCATGGGGGTTGAGCCATTCACTGTGCAAAATGTCAGAGTCGCAGCACCTTAGGAAGTGTCAAAGGTCATAGGGGTCAACCAACAGAGGAAATGTGGCCTTTAGGCTTGCCTATTTCCAACACACACAGGCATTTTTTTGTATAGTACACCTTCAGCAACATGGCAATTCAAGGTGCTTTACATGATTCTTCATTTATACATTTGACATTGGGAGCTAACACGCAATAAACAAAACAACAGCAACAATGTTACAACACAACAAGAGGGTTTTAATAATTGTGATATAGTGGAAATGGAGGAATTACAATATCTTGGATTGTTGATTTATGAAGCTTTGATACATGTGATTGATACAAAACTTATTTTATATATAGGGCTGGGGTTAATGATCATTTTTAAAAATGATAATTCTGCTGATTATTTTATCCCGAATTTACACCAAAGTGCACACGAGCATCTCCACAGAAACACCCGTGACCGTGCCGTAGCTCGTGCCCTTCATGCACACCTATTTAAAAGCCTCAATTTACATCAGAGCATGAAGTGAGTGTTGAGCGGGTTCCCTGCCAAGGAATTCTACATTGCTGCTCTTCTGTGGTTTTACAATCAGTATTAAAGAACTCAATGGATTGATTTATTGAAATAAAACGAACGTGATGTGGCCCATTCCACTGAATGGGTGCCATTTCCATCCATTTCTGTCCCCATGAAATTATATGTATAAATGTGCAGGAAAATAACTGGTAAATACATTTTGTTATTGTGCCAAACGTCTTGCATAATGATCTGCGTGCAAATTTAATAAATATGATGGGCAGGATTAATAAAAACTACATTGGAAACACTGAACACACTTAGGCTCCTCATGAGGTTCTAACCCCCAAATTCCACTACCTCCGCTCCGCTGCGCTCCGCTCCGACACGAACGCCGGAGCAAAATCGGTCCCGTTGTAGTCAATCAGAGCAATTCCACTACTGCGGCCGTGCTCCGGCAGTGTGGCGCCGTGCGCCGCCCTCTATTCCGGCAAAAATAGAATCGATCCTATTTTCGCCGGACGCCGGAGCACCTCCGCAGTAAATGGACAGAAATCACAACGGCCCAACAGGAAAAGGAGCGAGCACAATTTCCGTTTTTCACAATAAATCGATAAACAAAAGGCGTTTTTTGTTTCATATGCACAGGTTTAACAACTTTTAACAACTATCAATGGCGGCTGAAGTTTAAATGCACAAAAGTAAGCCATAAATACAGTTTCTACTATCAAAGTAGTCACACTTTGTTGATCCAAACACTGCTGATCTGTCAACACAAATGATGGGCAGATTAAACAGCTCATGCCGATGTGTCTCCCACACAACAGGTGTTTGGATCTAACTTCCGCGTTTACTGCTCGGACTGTATCGCAAGATCTCGAAAATCCCGCGCATGCTTGTTTGCCCACCTCAGGTCTCCGCACCGGAGCGGAGCCGTTGTAGAGCGGGTACCAGTAAAAATTGAGTTCGGAAGCGAGCGGCTGCGGAAGGCGGGGGCGGACCGGAGCGGAGGTAGTGGAATTTGGGGGTAAGGTGAACCCTATTTTCGTTTCATCTCGTTCCGACTGCTTGCATCTACATACTATTTGCTCATAAAAAATAAAAAAATTTGTACTGAGTTGAAAAGTAAAACTTTTTTCAGAATTTACAAAAGAAAACATGGCTGTAATAGAGGGGAGTCACACTCAGTGGTTCACTGGGATGAAACCTTGACTGCCATATATACGGATGTCATTGCAGTTTCCTTACAATGTTCATTATGTCCTCTTTTTAAATGTTAAATGAGGTTCTTTTTGTCCCAAGCAAAAAGAACCTCATTTAAAAAAATTGAGATGTCATTGCAGGTTCAAATCCCCATCTTGGTTTTATACTTCTTGCCATACGGATGGTCTGTGGTCAGTGTTCTAAGTTGGCAGTAGTTAGTTTTGACTGTATAAGAAGGCATAAAGCATTTGTTTGTTTTAGTGAATGAAATACTCAGAGCAACACAGCAGCTTGCTGTGTTATAGTAGGGAGGACGTAGTGATTGTTGCTGTAGGTTTTAACTGAGCTGTTCTCCAAAAAGTGATTTTTGAGTCCAAACAACTTCCTCTCTGTCCATTTTGTGAACGGTGCCCCCTTTCATAAAATGTCTGTGTATAGATTCAATTAATTTCCCATTCTAAAGAAATTAGACTGGCTCAG